>NC_134482.1:46403926-46619154 GCF_964194025.1 Convolutriloba macropyga
AATCATAACTTTTCGGGTTATAAAAATCATAACCATTATCTCACACAATAGAAAATTTACCCAGGTTTAAGTCTTAAGCATTTAATAATATGGATACGTTATAAATTATACCGATTGTTGGTTTTAAGAAAAAAGAAGTTTTCAATGCAAAAATAAGACAACGGTTACTTCAAAAAATATTATAAGGAAACAATAGATGTACTTACCGACTTCAGCGACTGATATTTCAATTTTGGCGATCGCGAACAGAAACAAAATGATCCGAAATTCCATTTCTAAGATCTTCGATCCGTAAAAGATCTTGCTTCTTTATCTGCGTTTGTTGCTCGATTAGTTAAACGGGTTTCGACCCCGCAAAATAATTTGTGACCTACACAGATAGTAAATTCAAACCACGAACGTATGAACAAAACAGAATAAAGTGAAATATTCACGAATTTTGAATAGACTCGAATCGAACACAAAAGAATATGCGTTGAGACCCAATAATTCTAATTCACCCAAATACAATAAATTTCTTTAACTCACTCTATTATAACTTATTACAACCTGTAGTTATGTTGGTTATCAGATATTACAACTTGTCTATAACTTGTAAATGTTTAGTGATCTTTGAAAGATCAAAATTGATGATAAAACCGAGCTTTTGTTCGAATTTTGAGCAGTTTTGAATATATGAAAGAAGTCAAAATAGATAACAATTTTGATCTTTTGTTTAAGTTTCGAATCTGTATAAAAGACCAACCGCTGAAATTCTTTATAAATATTATAAAATCCCTTATTTAAAATATAAGCGATACTTTCTCACTCGACGTAACTGCAATTTGATTTAAGGAATTTATAAATTTTTGATAATTTATAAGGAAAAATTCCCCAAAATGATTGACGCTTTAATAGTCTTTTCAAAATTGAGTTTAATTACGGGACCTGCTCTTTTGTGATAGTTAACTATTCGAAATACGAATATTCATTGTATTATTTTGTCTATTAGATATTCAAATCAAGTTAAATAGTATATATTGTTTTTTTTCTTTCTTACTTTCTTCTAATAGTAGTTAGCTTATAGACAATTTGCATATCAAAAAAGGTGAATTGAAGCTCTCTGATTGGCTAAAATTGTCACGGTACTTGACTTGCACTGTAAGCTGAAAATGAACAGCAGTTAAATTTCTGAAGAGTACACAACAATTGCGTTGTTTGAGGGTTCGTTCAGATAAGAATTGTGACTTGAATTCTTTTCGCCCAAAATGTCAAGGCTTATCAACGCTTTGAAAGTGACATGGTATTTGAAATAGATGAAATTTCTTTGTCTGTATTTTCTCTATGTTGTATTTCACGATAACCTTTTAACCCGTCAGCGCTCTATGATGATTTAAGGCGCCCAATTTTGAGAAAGTGACAAACTTTTTTGAATAAAAAGAGAACTATTTCTGGAACTGTCGAAGAAAACAAAATATATTTTGCTGACATATACGAGATAATCATTATCTCGTCAGAATTTGGTATGCTCTAGCAAGATCTTTGTTAAGATCATGGCAGCAAAATAAAATTAGGGTAACAAGCCTAATTTTTTTGGAAATAGCTTCAAAAATCTCGAAAATTGTCAGATGAAAATTTCTTCCAAAGAAATTAATCGATATCTAATCAAATTATTCTGATTTCATTTCAACGGGGAGTTTAAACAAAATTAATCGTGTGAAATTTTGCAATGCACGAAAAATTTCAACATAATTCATTACGACGCAGAAGTATACCCCAAAATTTCCGCCTTAGTAAAATTGGCTCGAAAATTAGATACATACAATGAAAGAAATTAGGAGAAATCTTTTGTATCTTTCTTTTCGCAAAAGGGTTTCCGCCAATTTTGCGAAATAAAAGAACATTCGGAACGCAAAGTAGGTTACAACTCTTGTAGCACGTTTCCTCTCAATTTAGGTATCTATTATTCGCGCGCATATTGAGCATGCAAAAAGCACTTTAATAAAGATTTAATTGAAGTTTTCAAAGCTTTAAAGTGCTTTAAATGCATGCAACCACAAAAACTGATTTTTTTTCCGAAAAATCCCTCGCACATCAAAGGCTTTGTATATCAATGTGGGACTGGCCGATTTTAATAAGTAGTAATAAATAGTTCTAATAAATAGTAATAAGTAGTATTAAAGTACTATAAGTAGTAATAAAGTAAAAACAAAGTACTACTAGTAGTAATAAGTTAGGCTTAATTAAATAAGTAGTACTTAAGTTAGGCTTAATTGCGGATTATATGCGAAATCGAGCTACATTGTGTGCAAAAAATCGATACACAAAGGGAGCAGATGCATGATACAAGCCGTGCGAAAAATAGGTTACAAAGTTGGTACTTGTATTTGGCGGCTAGGATTAGGGCACCTTTGCGAACACGGGTTACTAGTTTCCCTTCCATTTTGCCGGTTTCTGCTAAAATAGCTATTTTCCGCAATATTGTATTGTTCCATTTTCAATGTATTAACATTTTAAAAACCAACACGAGATACACGCATCGGGCATATCTGCCCGTGACGATCTGGGTATACCTCTGCGTTGTAATGTTTATCTTGGAGAGAACAATAAAAATAGCATAAGCGATGTTCATTCGAAAATTTGAACGATGTTAGCCTTGAGTAGAAAAAATTGCTTGATAATGTCCATTTACACATGAAATTCAAACACTTTTCAGATAGATACTTTAGAAACCGAGCAAAAAGTTTGCAAACTCGATTGAATGGCTTTTAAAATTGAAGCTACACAACAAAATATCAATTATTAATTGTATTTTTCTGAAAGTTCTCGCTTCACAGTTCTAACATTAATCTTTAATATTTGTCATAACAATATGAATAACGGGCTGTAGCACTTTTGCAATATGATTAAAATTTTATCAACGGTTACTTTTTTCTTTTTTTTTACGTTTGGAAATTTATTTCAATCAACGGCTAACAGTTCTGCTTAAAATCAAGCTCAAAGTCATGTTTGTCTACAGGCTCTGTTCTCATGAAATTTTTGGGGTTTAGATGCATTTGCCAGAGCTTAAACTCAGAATCTGGAAAAAATGAGACGAAAATTTGTCAATGAAAGGGAGATTTGTAGCAAATAAGCTGCAAGTGAAATCTCAAAGGTTTCAAATTTTCAGCTTCTTAACCGTTTTTAACCGTCTTAGCATTGGTGTAATCAGACAAATTAAGTTGAACAAAGTACCATGCTTTTCACAAAATTGAGACTGGAAACTACCATTTGAGTCGTCATGTCGGCAGAGAACTGCAAAATTTTTCGAATTAGTGACAAATATTATGCACATGCAAGCCAATAAATTTTTAATTTGACTTTGCAGAAAAAGAACAGTGATCTGTTTTTGATGTATGCGGATTTCTATATCTATCTTAAAACAAGCAAAAACTACCCAAACATCAATTGATTTCTTCGACAAATAATCGGTTTGCTTTTCGAAGCATTCTATGGCCCATTGAGCTTGCATTTTGATATTCTCGGGGAAAAAATGACGATGTTTCTGGGACATTGGTTTTCGTCAGTGAATTGTTTTGAAGTGGAGTGTAAAAATGTTGTTTGAAAAAAAAATTAGCCTTTTCGATTGTGTTTTTTGTTCACGTGCTGCAATTTGACGTCTGTTTTTACAGTTTTGTTTTTCAAAAAAATAACCTTTTTCAAATGTTTTTTTGGAATCAAATTACAGTTTTTTTGTTCATCTAGCGTTTTGTTTTGTTACTGAAATAGTACTTAAAATAAATTGTATGTAATTCATGACGTCCTCAATTTATAGTCCAAAATATGAAATGTATGGATTTACTTTCTTTTTAATGATCTGTTCACATTTCTCTTAGCTTTTCTTCTCAAACATGTCACTGTATAGGGTCGTGAGCTCTGCCAATTTTGAGATAAAATGGCAGAACAACAAATACAACTAAAAAAAAATCCCATAATAAAAAAATCAAAATTATTTCTTCAGAACAGATCTGTCAAAGTTTTTGAAAACTTCAATTTTGTTGGAAAAAATTAGTTTGAATCAAAAATGGCTAACGAAAGGGTCAATGATATCTATAATCAATTAGCAGGAGAAAAAAACCGGCAAAAGCTTCTCTTACTGCATAATTTTTTGTTGAAAACAGTACTACGATTTGATTTCTCATTGACACGAAAAAACTATAAAAAAGTGTACATAGATCATTAAAAAATGAAAACGCACCAATATGCTTCAAAATTTGAATTGTACAAAAGGAGAAAAACTCATGAATTACATACAATTTATACAAACTACTATTTCAGTAACCAAACAAAACTGTAGACCTAGAAATTATTATGTATTGATTCCGAAAAACATTTAAAACTATCATAAATTTGCAACAAAAACAGAAGTCAAATTGCCCCGTATAAGCAAAAAAAAACAATCGAAAACCTAAATTTTGTTCAAACAATATTTTTACTCCATAATTAAAGATTAGAGTGAAAAAATCAACGTCAAAAAAGTACTCCAATTTCAGTTCAAAAGCTTGTTTCGGTGTGGTTGAAATAACAATTCCCATTTGATATTTTAAGAAAAAATGTATATCAAAATTATTATACCTAGCAACGTCAGTTTTGATAAAACTTTCATTCAATATGACATAAGACAGAGAATTCCGAATCTTCTGGCGAAATTTTTTTTCCGTTTTTTTTAAATATTAGTGGCATGAAAGTCATCGGAACACGCAACCACAACTTGACCTCTTCAACATCTATTGCTCTATCAATTGATTGAAAGCATATTTATTCTTTATGTAAAAAAAGAAAGAAAACCTACCCAAACTAGCAACAAATGCAGGCAAAAATTTAATTTACAAACATTTTTTAAAACAAATGCGGTATAAGTAAACAAAACTAATTGCAATAAAATGAAGGTTTGAAATGGATTCAAAAATGCCTAATTAGATGGCGATTACAATTTATTTTTTCAAAACAAGACATGTCAAAGTTATAAAAATTGTTTACTGTTCCTGAAAACGGAGAAAATATTTCAATAAGACTCAGAAACCTGTCCAACAAATACCTCAGTTTCGTAAATATGCTAATTTGGCTTCAAAAACAAGTTTATTACCTTAGCCGTGGCAAAATTTTCCGCTTTAAGGTATTCCGAAGGGTGTCAACGTATCCATAAACGCTAAAGAGGAATGGAGGGATTTTTTAGTAGAAAATTAAAAACAATTGCACTTTGACACCTGTCATTAGACACCTATCAAAAGAACAACTGTAAATGGACACAAAAAATTGATAGAAAATTCTTTAAAAAATTTGAAAAAAAGGAATACCAAAATTATTATGCCTAATCACGTCAAATTTTCAAAGCCTTCTTTCAATGTGACAAAAGGCAGAAAATCCATTCATAAAATTGCAGATAAATAAACAGACAAAGCCGAAAAAGAATTCGAAACTGTTTTTCCTTTTTCATGAATATTAGAGGTATGAAAAATTTTGGAGCACGCAACCAAGACTTGACCTCTTCATTATCTGTTTCTCCGGCAATTGATTGACAACACAATTCAGGTGCTATGAAAAAATTGAGGGACAAAGCAGCAAAAATATCAACGAATGCAGGCAACAATCTAAACTTCAAAAATTCTTGAAAGCAACTTACGTAAAGGTATACAAAATTAATTGCAATAAAATGAAGACGTTAATTGTGCAATTATGCCTAATAAGAGAGCAAATAAGACATGTCATTAATGACTCAACTACAGAACAACAAAACGATAATTTAAGAGAACTCAAATACATTTCTTTTTCAAAAGTCATGTCAAAGTAATGAAAATTGATGGTTGTCCCTGAAAAAGGAAAAAAAAAGACTTAAAAAAACACTGAGAAATCTGTCGAAAAAGTACCTCAGTTTGGTAAATGTCCAATTTTGTCTACAGAAATAATTTTCTCGCCTTACCGGTATCTTACTTTAACGTATTTTGTAGATTGTCAACGTATGAGAAATCGCTAAAGGTGAATGGAGGGATTTTTCATTGAAAAAAAACACCATTCAATATACATCTGTAAAAGTACACAAAAATTGAACCAACTCAATTAAATCATTTAAATAGCTGAATTCATTTGGAAATCACTCACTTATTGAAATATACAAGAAAAAACAGATATCGTTCCAAATTGATTTTTCACAGAGGAATCCCTTTTTGCATCCTAATGTCTATCTGTCAACAAACACATGCCAAAAAACGCAAATATTTGAAACCATTCGTTCGGAACATTTATGTTTGTTAAATTCAATTGGAAACCACTCATTAATTGAAATTTGCTGAAGAAAAAGTTATCAATTCATATGTGAGCTTTTAACAAAAACCCATCTATTGAGTCTGTTAGGTATGTACAAGAGTTAGAAGTTGCTACAGAAAAAAACTTTCGTTTCATAGATGGAAAATTAATCACAACAGCGAAGTTGCTGCTTGTATTATGAGCTTAATTGATATCAATTATTAAAGTTTCAAGCGTTACATGCTCCAAAACGCATTCAATTAGGCCTAATTGCGGATTATAGATACATTCAGTGCGGAATAGAGCTACAATCAGTGCGCAAAACAGATACCTACATCGAACAAGTAAAAATTACATAGCTCGCGAAAGTAAGATTTAAAGCTTGTATTTGATTTGCGTGGTTAGAATTTGGACATTTTTGCAAACAAGGATTGAGCAAATCCCTTCAATTGTGGCCGATTTTGATAAAACATATATTTTTTGGTTCACATAAATGGTTACATTTTAATGTATTAACATAGAAAAAACGAACAAGAGATAAACAGATCGGGCAGATTCGCCCGTGACGTTTTGGGTGTGCCTTTGCGGAGTAATTTTCTTAAACAAAAAAAACCTGCAAATTTAACCTAGCCGTAAGGAGGTTATATTTTTCATTCTCTGCCCGCCGTAAATTCTCAGTAAAAGAAGCTATTTTTGTCAGTTTCCGAAGCTGATTATTCTGATTTAGTTGTCTTATCGAAACGTGAGAGTTTCCGAGTAAATTGTAAATCATTGGTGAACTATGTGGTCCATCTACCCAGGATAACCCAAATTTTATTGAAGGCTCAATGAAAAGGTTTGCACTTAATGAGCGTCCCTGTCTTGCTCTATACTCTACAATGATATGGTGAAATACCCTAGGATTTTGTCAAATTTTATGTAAGATGCGCTGACAACAGCTGAAGAAAATTTCAGCGGATAAATCTTATATAACAATGCACTTAATCTGCTGACTTCTCAGCATTTTTCTTACATAATTTTAGCACTTTTCAGCACATTAATCGGATAAATATGTAAGATAAATCCACTGAAAATCTTTTTCCAGCGCATTTCTTACATAATTTCTGTAGTTCTCAGCATTTTCTTACATTATTTCAGCAGAATAAGCGGATAATTATCCAAAAATAAAATTTTTTTCAACGACTGTCAGCGCATTTATTTCATAATTTCCGCACTTCTCGGCGCTTTTCTCACATAATTTCTCCACTTTTCAGTACTTTTCTTACCTAATTACTGCTCTTTTTAGCACATTACTTGCACATTTTTCGCAACAATTCAGCACTTTTTTCGTAAATAACTGCTTGAAATATCGTTCAAAAGCAGTCAAAAATTAATCGGAGACAAACTGCAGAACTGAGGAAACATTAAAGACGTGTTCGCCAACTGTGCATTCTAGCTCATCGCAGACTTTGCGAGGCAATAGGTGGACAAAAAATCAGTACCGATTTAAATATACGTTTTGACGCTCTTCCAAATAGTCACAGAGACTCTTAAGGAAAAGAAATTTTAACGTCAATAAATTAATTCTAACATTGACTTACTTACAAAGCCACGGAAATAAACGAAATGTTTGTGTTGTCAGTACTTAACAGACACTTCAAGGAAAATCACATGGTCGTTACTGATATGTTTATTCTAAAAGCGCAGCTGTTAACAAAAACGCAAAAAAGTTTCGAATTGCAACAAATAGTTTCTGCATTACATTTGAATCTGTAGTCATGGCATTAGTAATTTTACAAATTAAAATTTACAATAAAGCTAGTGATTTTTCATTGAATTCGGAGTAGTAGTAGTAGTTAGGACAAGAAATTTTTACGAGTGCTGAAAATATGTATGAAAGCTTCTGAAGTTTTGCAAGAGAATTGTTGAAATTATGTAAAAAAGGCGCTGAATCCGTTGAATTTGAAATTTTCACAAGCGCTGACAATATGTAAGAACGATACTGAATCAAATGCTGATTTTATATAAGAAATGTGCTTAAAAATATCCGCTTAGAGCTTATGACCCCTCAACCCGGGTACTATTTGATTTGATTAGATTTGATGAGCTTGGTACTTTCACATGTGGACGTCCAAAAAGCTGCAAAAAAGATGATATTCTTATCTGTAATTTTCAGATATTCAACCACTTGAATCTCCAGGTTGAGGTCTCAGACAGAAGCAGGTATGTCCAGACTTAGATGAAAACACGAGGGGGGCGTCGTGCGTTCAATAGTACATAGTCTGGCAAACTCAAAGAACGCACGAAAGCCTGAACATGAACGCACGAATGTCTGGACATGAACGCATGAAAGTCCGGACGTGAAGGTACATAATTCTGGACATGAACACACTAATTCCTTTCAGCTTTGTTAAAAAACCAATATCTGTCCGATGAATTATAGCACTCTTACTCCAGAGTACCCACTCAAGAGGCAGCCTTCAATGCTGAAATTGGAAACTAACTTGAGTTCAAAATAAATTGCAACATAACGAAAGCGAAAAGAACTGAACTCAGTCTTTTACGTTACGTCTAAAACTTTTACTTCTTTTATTTAAAAATGTAGCGTTGAAGAAAACCGTGCCATACAGCCCGGAAGTATGATATTTAGCTAAAAAATAATTTGCAATGTTTATTCTAAGCTTAGGCAAAGCTTTTCAAAACATTACTATCTAGTTCAAATCTTTGAGGATGCACATACGAAATCAAAAATTATGCTAATTTCAAGTATTTAAGTGTTATTGCAGTCTGTCTGGGTCTGAAAAGCAGATTGGTCAAGCGGACCGAACAACGAAAACGATCAGTACTGGGCGTTTTGAAATGTAACCAACCGTCAACACTTTGCTTGCAAACTACAAGAAACTATGACAAAGCTCAGTGAATGCGAGTTAATCAACAGACATTTCATCAATGCTTATCAAGTATGTTACAATTTTCAATTCAAAAATAACCAAGAAAGTTATACTCTTTCATTTTTTTGTGAATGAGCTGAAAGAGAATTTTCAATGAGTTCGCAAATTCTTTCAATATTTATTTTCCGAGATGAACCCTCGAAATTCCTGCAAAAAACCGTATCTTAACGTTTGACTACTTTTTATACAGAAAAAACAAATTTTCCAAAAAGCCCGGCATTTTCTCACATCTAAAACCGAACATTCCGACGATCTCTTACGTTTAAATACCAAACATCCCGAATCTTTAAAAACCAATCATACCGAATCTCTCTTGTGTCCAAAAACGACCATACCGAATCTTTACTACATTGAAACCGACGATACCGATCACACCGAACACTCTGAAGCTTTTTTACGTTGGAAACCGAAGTTACCAAAGACTTCTCAAAATTTATTTGTCGTTTTTGTTCGGTCTTCTCAACTAGGGATGTTCAGGCATCCTCACCAGCAGTTCTCATGCGGAACTGCGGACAAATTTTCTGGTGATAAAGTCAATTTAAGAACGATTAGACAAAGCCGCCAAGTTTCTATGTCCCCTAAGTCCAGTCATTCTTAGTTTAAGTTAGCTACTACCAACGCTATAATTATGCCAGTCGTTTGAAAGCAATTTGCCGAATATTATAAAAAAGAGCGCCCAATTACAATTCCAAAACTTTTTAAATTGTACACTTCCAACATTAGACCAAAAATAATCTTGCCACTGCTACTCGCTCATTAAAACTGATAAATGTTCTGCAATTTACCAACATAGAATTTACCTGCAATTTACCAGCAAAATAGAAAAAATGTCAATAAATAACAATTAAAGGATGGATTTTAGATAACTATTCAGCTACTTACAGTAGCGAAAACCAGAAAGGTATCAACTGAAAGCATTACCTAGTTTCATTAACAGCACCATAGATAACAAAAGAGACGTTTGAGATTTCAGACTCAACCATAAGACTATCAAAATGACAAAAAGTGTTGGGAAAACTCAAGAATTAGATAAAAAAATAATGCTTTGGGAGCTATCAAAACCATAAGCTTTACACTGAAAAACAATATTCTTTCTTTTGGTCTCATTTTAAAGCAAGTGCGAGCTCTCGGACGTTTAAACTTGCTGAATGAAGACAAGCTAATCTGTATTTGGGACGAAGAGAATTGCATAAAGTATTATAATACGGAGAGATTTGAAAAACAATCTAAGATCAACTGAAACTGGCCTGGATATCTTTGCGGGGCTCTCATAATAGATGGGAATGGTCTTCATCTGTGTGAACAATGCTAAAATTTCATCAATAGAGGAAAAATTTTAGCTAAAAGAGCTTGTTCAAACAATTCAGCATCAGCAACTTCCTTATTAATTTTTTTCTAATTTTTAACAAATGAGACTTTATTAACAATTTCTGTATTTTTTAGCAAATTAAATCGAAGTTTTGAGGGAAATTAAGTCGAAGTTTATCGAAGTTTTATTGGTTTTTAGCGCATTTACGAAATATGCGATGAAAACAACGGAAACGGGAAATGAAACTCTTCGATAACTCCTCGTAAAACAGAAAATTCAGAAACTCCTTTTAAGTTGATATTCGACGCTTTGCAAGCTTTCTAATGACACTTCTCGCAAATCTGTTCGGCCAAAACGTCGATCGGCGAAAATTGACTCAACAATAAAAGATCTAGTTGAGCATATAATTTGTCCCCCACAAAAGTGAGTTAAAGAAATAAAATCCTCTAACAGATAAATGATTGCAACCATAATTATGCAGAGGTAAGCAAAAGCAAAAAAACGCCTTTTTCAACAGAGGTAAGTCAAAGGATTTAACCTCTGTAAAAAGAAGGAAACTGTGATCTTTCGGTTTGCAGGTACAACGCTACAGGTTGACAGAATTGAAAGGAAAACAGAAAAAAGAGGAAAAACCCCAATTCATTTTTTTTGAAATTTATAGAAAAATATCACATATATTAACACCTATATGCTTTCAACAAAGACACAGTAAGTGTCTCAATTTGTTACCGCTTTTGGACATATCACTACTGAGGATAAGTGCAAAGAGTACAAGATGTCAGCAAATAAAGGCACAACTCGCAACATCACAAGCACTTTTACGCAAACACAATTTTTAATCCGGAAAATCTTAAGCTTTTTGCTGACATTTTAATGTATAACAATAAAACTGCCAAAAAGCCAACAAATGCTGGCAAAACTGAAGCGTTATTTAAAAATAAAGTTTTGAGTGCTATCAAAACCATAAGCTTTACACAGAAAAACAATCTTCTTTCTTTTCGCCTCATTTTAAAGCAAGTGCAAGCTCTCAGTCGTTTAACTCGCTGAATGAAAACAAGCTGGCCTGGATTTGGGACGAAGAGTATTGCATAATTTATTATGATGCGGAAACAATAAAAAACGATCCAATTATTTTTTCGCTGCAAATATCAACTGAAACTTGCCTTGATATCACTGCGGGGCTTGTAGAATAGACGAGAATGGCCTTCATCTTTGTGAGCAATCGATCGCGTCACCAATTTATTTAATTTGCACCAGGGGTCAATTTGGACAAAGAAGGTTAGAAAATATATTTCGGGCCCGTTTTCATGAGAAACAAAAAATACGCTCATCAATTTAGCCAAAGTTTTAGCTAAAAGTGTTCCTTTAAACAATTCAGCATCAGCAACTCTATTTAATTTTTTAAATTTTTCACAAATGAGACTTTACTAACGATTTTTATCGTATTTTTTAGCAAAATAAATTGCAGTCTTCAAGCAGAATGCAAAATTTACGAAAAAAACACGATGAAAACAACGGAAGCGGGAAATAAAACTAAGATAACTCCTCGTAAAACAGAGAATTCAGAAACTCCTTTTAAGTTGATATTCCACGCTTGACAAGCTTGCTAATGACATTACTCACAACTCTGTACGACCAAAAATACTTGTCTGCGAAAATTGATTAGACAATGAAAGATCCAGTTGAGCATATAATTTTTCCTCCACTAAAGTGGGTTCGCGGAATAAAATCCTCTAAGAGATAATTGATTGCAACAATAATTATACAGAGGTAAGCAAGAAGATGCTTTTTTCTACAGAGGTAAGAAAAAAAATAATTCAAAGGATTTAACCGCAGTAAAAAAAGTTCTAATTCGTTTCAAAGGAACTGTGATCATTCGGTTTACTTGAACAGCGGTACAGGGTGACAGAATCGAAAGGAAAACTAAAAAAGGGGGATAATTCAATATCCTTCTGCGAATTTTAACGAAAAAAATCATAAAAAATAACACCCCTATGCCTTCGAAGAAGACGGAGTAAGTTTTAAATTTTGTTACTGCTTTTTGGACATATCATTACTGAGGATTAGTCCAAAGACTGCAAGATAATAGCAAACATAAGGCGTAACTCGCAATCTCACAGACATTTTTACGCAAACACAATTTTAAAGCTGCAAAAACCAAAAAATTTCGGTGAAATTTTAATATGTGATCATTAGCTTTCGTTTGCTTAAAACTTATATTCATCAAAAATTAAAATCTGTTTGTAATTGATTGTAGTCTTCAATTAACAAAGAAAAAAAAATTGCGTAAATTTTTTCCATAAAAAAGAGCGCCCCAATACAATCCGAAAACTTTTCAATCTCTCCAATTCCAAAATCAGATAAAAAACTAATCCTGTCATTGCTGCGCGTTCATTAAAACTGATGATTGTTTTGATTTTTATATACTCGGACAATTAGACAAAAAAGTCAATATAACAAAATATATGATGAGTTTTGGATAATTTTTCAGTTATTTATTGTAGCGAAAAACCAATAGGTATCGACTGAAAGCTTTCAATAATTTAATTAATAGCTCTATAGACACCACAAAAGACGTTGAATTTTTAGACTCAAAAATAAGACTACAAAAACATTAACAAGTTAGGGGGAAACTGACGAAGTAATTAAAAAGAAAATTATGAGAACTATCAAAACCATGAGCTTTACAAAGACAAAAAATCGTTCTTCTGGCTTCATTTTATCGCAAGTGCAAGCTCGCAGTTGTTTAAAACTTCTGAAAGGAAGCAAGATTATCAGTATTTGGGACGAAGAGTGTTGCATAAAGTAATATATTACGAAAAGAGTCAAAAGGCAATCCAAATATTTTTGTTTTTGCGAGGATGAACCGCAGCTGGCCTCGATATGACTGCAGGGCTGTTAGAAAAATTTTGAATGGCCCTCATTTGTGTAATGTATGCTCGTGCCGGCAATTTAGCTAAACAAAAGGATGCCTTTTTCAACAGAGGTAAGTATAACAATCATTCGAAGGATTTAACCATTGTAAAAGAAGTCTAATTCATTTCAAGGAAACTGTGATCTTTCGGTTTGCTGTACTAGGTGTCAAAATTGAAAGAAAAATTGAAAAAAGGAAAAACACCATATCTGTTCTGAAATTTTAAAGAGGAAATCGTAAGTTTTAACAGATATATGCTTTCAACAAAGACACAATTTTTCAATTTGGGACTGCCTTTTGGACATATTCTTACTGGGGATAAGTCCAAAAACTACAAGATAATAGCAAAGAAAGGCACAACTCGCAATCTCACAGGCACTTTTACGCAAACACAATTTTAAAGCCAAAAAAATATCAAAATTTTGCAGAAATTTTAATACGTGATCATGAGTTTTTGTTGGTTTAAAATTTTTATTCACCAAAAATTAAACCCAAAAAAAGCAAAAATTTTTTTCATAAAAAAAGAGCGCCCCAATACAATCCAAAAGCTTTTCAATCTGTACAATTCCAAAATTAGATGAAAAACTATTTTTGCCATTGCTAGGCGTTCATTAAAACTGATGATCATTCTGAAGTTTATATGCCCTGACAAATAGACAAAAAAGTCAATATAACAAAATATATTGTGAGTTTTGGATAATTGTTCAGTTATTTATAGTAGCGAAAAACCAATAGGTATCAACTGAAAGCATTCAATAATTTCAAAAATAGCTCTATAGACACCACAAAAGACGTTCGAAGTTTTAGACTCAAAAATAAGACTACAAAAACAATAGCATGTTAGGGGGAAGCTGAGGAGTTAATTAAAAAGAAAATTATGAGAATTATCAAAACCATCAGCTTTACACAGACAAAAATTCGTTCTTTTGGCTTCATTTTATCGCAAGTGCGAGCTCTCTGTTGTTTAAAGTTGCTGAATGAAAGCAAGATTATCAGTATTTGGGACTAAGAGTGTTGCATAAGGTAATATAATAATTAAAGAGTCAAAAGGCAATCCAAATATTTTTTTGTTGCAGCCATGAACTGAAGCTGGCCTCAATATCACTGCAGCGCTGTTAAAAACATTTTGAATGGCCCTCATTTGTGTATATGATGCTCGTTCTAGCTAAACAAAAAGAAGCCTTTTTCAACAGAGGTAAGTAAAACAATCAATCAAAGGGTTTAACCACTGTAAAAGAAGTCCAATTCATTTCAAGGAAACTGTGATCTTTCGGTTTGCTGGTACTACGGTGCAGGGTGACAAAATTGAAAAAAAAGGAAAAAAGGGGAAAAACATCATATTTTTTGAATTTTTTAAGAGAAAATCGTAAATTTTAACACCCATATGCTTTCAACAAAGACACAATTTTTTTCAATTTGTTACTGCGTTTTGGACATGTTCTTACAGGGGATAAGTCCAAAAGCTACAAGATATTAGCAAATAAAGGCACCACTCGCAATTTCACAAGCTTTTTTACGCAAACACAATTTTTTGCTGAAAATTTATTCTGTGATCTTTAGCTTTCGTTTGCTTATCACTTTTTTCATCGAAAATTAAGCTCTATTTTTAATTGATTGTTGTCTTCAATTAACATCAAAAAACAAAAAAAATGCATAAAATGTTTCATAAAAGAGCGCCCCAATACAATCCGAAAACCTTTCAAATTGTACAATTCCAAAATTAGACAAAAACTAATCTTGCCATTGCTGCGCGCTCATTCAAACTGATAATTATTCTGAAATTTATATACCTTAACAAATAGACAAAAATCAATGTAACAAAGATAAATGTTGAAATTTGGATAATTATTCAGTTTTTTGTAGCAGCGAAAAACCAATGGGTATTAACTGAAGGCATTAAATAAATTTATTAATAGCTCCATAGATACCACAAAATACCTTCGAAATTTTAGACTCAAGAATACGACTATAAAATAACAATAAGTGCCGAAACTCAATAACATAACGAAACTCAAGAATTAAGTGAAAATAGAGTTTCAGGAGCTATCAAAACTATGAGCATTACGCAGAAAAAGTTTAAAGCTTTCGTTCTGTTGGCCTCATTTTTACGCAAGTGCGAGCTCTAAGTTGCTTAACATCGCTGAATGAAAACGACGGGACAAAGAGTATATAAGAAGAAGAGTATTTTGGATGAAGAGTATTTGGGACAGAGAGTGTTGCATAAAGTAATATAATACGGAAAGAGTCAAAAGACAATCCAATTATTTTTTCGTAAAATCCAACTGAAATTTGCCTTGATATCACTGCGGGGTTGATAGAAGAGGTGGCAATGGCCGTCATCTGTGTAACCGATGATCTTGCCAGCAATTTATTTAATCTGCAACACGGACGGATCAATGTGGACAAAGAGGGCTTTAAAAGGCTTATTTCGTGGCATTTTTCATAAAAAATGAAAATAGGCTAAAATTCCTTCAATTAAGGCAAAATTTTAGCCAAAAGAGTTGGCTCAAGCAATTCAGCAACTGTTTTATGAGAATTATCAAAACCATCAGCTTTACACAGACAAAAATTCGTTCTTTTGGCTTCATTTTATCGCAAGTGCGAGCTCTCTGTTGTTTAAAGTTGCTGAATGAAAGCAAGATTATCAGTATTTGGGACTAAGAGTGTTGCATAAGGTAATATAATAATTAAAGAGTCAAAAGGCAATCCAAATATTTTTTTGTTGCAGCCATGAACTGAAGCTGGCCTCAATATCACTGCAGCGCTGTTAAAAACATTTTGAATGGCCCTCATTTGTGTATATGATGCTCGTTCTAGCTAAACAAAAAGAAGCCTTTTTCAACAGAGGTAAGTAAAACAATCAATCAAAGGGTTTAACCACTGTAAAAGAAGTCCAATTCATTTCAAGGAAACTGTGATCTTTCGGTTTGCTGGTACTACGGTGCAGGGTGACAAAATTGAAAAAAAAGGAAAAAAGGGGAAAAACATCATATTTTTTGAATTTTTTAAGAGAAAATCGTAAATTTTAACACCCATATGCTTTCAACAAAGACACAATTTTTTTCAATTTGTTACTGCGTTTTGGACATGTTCTTACAGGGGATAAGTCCAAAAACTACAAGATATTAGCAAATAAAGGCACCACTCGCAATTTCACAAGCTTTTTTACGCAAACACAATTTTTTGCTGAAAATTTATTCTGTGATCTTTAGCTTTCGTTTGCTTATCACTTTTTTCTTCGAAAATTAAGCTCTATTTTTAATTGATTGTTGTCTTCAATTAACATCAAAAAACAAAAAAATGCATAAAATGTTTCATAAAAGAGCGCCCCAATACAATCCGAAAACCTTTCAAATTGTACAATTCCAAAATTAGACAAAAACTAATCTTGCCATTGCTGCGCGCTCATTCAAACTGATAATTATTCTGAAATTTATATACCTTAACAAATAGACAAAAATCAATGTAACAAAGATAAATGTTGAAATTTGGATAATTATTCAGTTTTTTGTAGCAGCGAAAAACCAATGGGTATTAACTGAAAGCATTAAATAAATTTATTAATAGCTCCATAGATACCACAAAATACCTTCGAAATTTTAGACTCAAGAATACGACTATAAAATAACAATAAGTGCCGAAACTCAATAACATAACGAAACTCAAGAATTAAGTGAAAATAGAGTTTCAGGAGCTATCAATACTATGAGCATTACGCAGAAAAAGTTTAAAGCTTTCGTTCTGTTGGCCTCATTTTTACGCAAGTGCGAGCTCTAAGTTGCTTAACATCGCTGAATGAAAACGACGGGACAAAGAGTATATAAGAAGAAGAGTATTTTGGATGAAGAGTATTTGGGACAGAGAGTGTTGCATAAAGTAATATAATACGGAAAGAGTCAAAAGACAATCCAATTATTTTTTCGTAAAATCCAACTGAAATTTGCCTTGATATCACTGCGGGGTTGATAGAAGAGGTGGCAATGGCCGTCATCTGTGTAACCGATGATCTTGCCAGCAATTTATTTAATCTGCAACACGGACGGATCAATGTGGACAAAGAGGGCTTTAAAAGGCTTATTTCGTGGCATTTTTCATAAAAAATGAAAATAGGCTAAAATTCCTTCAATTAAGGCAAAATTTTAGCCAAAAGAGTTGGCTCAAGCAATTCAGCAACTGTTTTATTTTGAAATTTATAAGAAATAAGACCATCTTACGGATTTTCATCTTATTATTAGCAAAATAGATCGAAATCTTCAAGCAGATGACAAAATTTACAAAAGAAATGTGATGAAAACAACGGAGGTGTTCAATTAACCTCAGTAACTCCTCGTAGAAAAGAAAATTCAGAAAACTTGATACTCTACGCTTGACTAGCTTTGTAATGACACTACTCACATCTATGCAAGACCAAAATATCGATAGGCGAAAACTGACTGAACAATAAAAGATCCAGTTGAGCATATAGATTCTCCCCCAATAAAGTGGGCCAGAAGAATAAAATGCTGTAACAGATAATTGATTCTTGGGTCAAAAAATATTGTAAGATTAGCGGTGAATAGCGGTGAAAAAAATTTTTTCACCGCAAAGCGCTTGCATTTTTAGCGTTGAATGCGGTGAATTGTGCGGTTTTTAGAGATGAAAATTTTTTTTCACTGCCATTACCGCATTTTTTACAAAATTGCTGCCGTACAGTGGCTCAAAACTCTCGCCTCCTGCATGTCAACAACTTCCTACTCCATTGCGTCATCTCTCACTTACTTCAGTGATGTTTTCTCTGAATTTAATATAAGCGTTGAATTTACCGGTGAAAAATTGTAAGGTTTGCAATTTTAGCGGTGAAATTTTTTTTCATCGCAGTCTGTTGGTAGCAATGATACTTTTTTTCTCATTCTACTGATAGCGGTGAACAATTTTCTTTCACCACTTAAGCGGTTGAAAAAAATTCACAGCTGAAAATTTTTTTACAGCATTCATTGCATTGAACGGAAATCTTAGTTTTTGCTCAAATTCACTGCAAGTCTTACATTTCAGCCGACAACAATCTTCTGGCTCTGTTAAATCGATTTGTTTTAAGTCGGGTTGTTATGTCCGAATTTATTAAGGCAGACCCTAGTTGGGCTCCTTTTACAGCGTAAAGTATAAAAAGTTAGGGTTACTTATTTCTGCGCGCGAAACAGACTTACCTAGTTCTTTAAAACTTGCGGACTCTATAAAACATAGCAAGATAAACTTAAGTTATTACGGTGGTAATATAATACAACACCGGAGTCAAAACAATACATATAGTGCAACTATCTAGTAGACCGACTGAGGTCAAGCGTGCGAGCGCTATATAAAAGAGAATGGAGTCTTCTCAGTCTCTGATTGGTTGAAGGTGTACATTTAATATTTCATCTGCTACATTGGCTTCAGTTATCGTGCTGTAATGTTAAACGATTTTTGGTTTTTGTTTGAGCTAATTCAAGTTAATAGTCTGAAAGGGACTGATTAAGTTTTTACAATAACTTTATTATAAGTAGATTTTGAAGCAGTGGATAATCAAATAGTTTCAAGTTATGTTTACATTATTAATTGCTCTTGAAATAAGTTTGAAGCAATTATTGTAAACGTGTTGGTCTTTTTTATGCAAAATTTTTTGGATCTATTCTGTCCCCCCCCCCCCCACACGTGCTAATTTCTTACATAGTATCGTGCTATATAACAATATATAATTTGTAACTGGGGTTCATGAAAACACTGGGGGGGGGGGGTGAAACAGAATAGATCCAATTTTTCTTGACCGTTTTCTTCTAAAACATTCTGCGGATTTCACTTCTCCAGTGTTTTTTTTGCATGTTTGAATTTTTGATTTTTAGTGATGCGATTTGTTTTAGGTGGGCCTGACAAGGGACTGCGTGAAATAGAAGAAGAGATGCAGCTGAGTGGGTTGACAGAGGAGAAGTAGGAGGACGGGGGGGGGGGGGGGGTGAGCACTACAAGATCGAGAACAACTACCTCCGTATCAAGAGACAGAGACTCGCATAATCTGACTTCGACACTCTCAAAATAATTTCGACACTCGGAATAGGATACTTTACAACAACAACTCCTTTTCATTACGGTGATTTTTATTTCAAGTCAAACTTTGTCGTGTTATCTGGGATCTATTCTGTTTTGCCCCCCCCCCCCCCGGGGGGGGGTTTACGCCCCCAGTTACAAATCATATGTTGTTATATAGCACGTTTCTATGTAAAAAAAGTAGCACGTGAGCATGGGGGCGTAAAAAATTTAAGCTCACTGAGCTGGGGGGGGGGGGGGGCAAAACAGAATAGATCCGTTATCTGAGACCCAGGAATCTTGATTCCTTACTACGGCGCGTTCTCAGTGCTGTGGCTTGTGCTGACGGTAATTTTAGTGGTATTGAACAATTAGCTAATTGCGCTACAGTGATGTTACCCCCTTCCTCACATCGTTCTGATTAAATATAGACCTTATCAAGTATATAGAGAGATTTTGAAAAACAATTAGTCGTTCGTTCGTTAGGATTTTATTACATTAGGTCTGCTGAAGCCATTAAACAACCCTGAATGGCAATCGACAATATTGTTGTTATCAAAACATCTTAATTTGGGTGGGGGTTATCGTTCGAAAGTGCTATTAAAAAATGTTGTTTGGTATTTTGATTTAGATTAAATAAATTAGTTTCCTTTGATTGCGAGTGTTTTGCATGATTGTATTTTGTGTTGTGAGGCTCTTGTCGAAAGTCACTTCCGTTCGTTTTCGACAAAAAGAAGTCATGTCAGTGACATCCTCGGCCCCAACTGTAGGATCACGAACTGTTGCTGTACTGTATGATATCGGTGTAAAATCAGCAAGATAAGACAAGATAAGATAATCGATCGCAAATATAATAATTGGAAAAGGAAGTTTGGGAGGAACCAAAGTTATGGGCGACTGAAAGGGGGACAAACTAAATTGAGCAAAAGAATATCCCAAAAAAAGTTTGACCCGCAAAAGGACTGCAAATATGGTAACAATGCTTGACTAATGATCGCAAAAATTAGACATTTGATGTGAAACTTTGCAATGATGTAACTTGTTGCATCAAATTTTGGAGACGACTTGACTTACAATTCTATACCTTTTCCTATTGAAAACTAAAGTATACATCTGCTCGTGAGAACGAGAACACAAAATAATTCATTTGTTTACTAAGACTTTGCTTAGCTTGATGACTGGTCTTACTTTCTCACCATGTGGAGTTCTCAGTTTCACGGAGCGTACTACACCATCTGAACCGGGGTAAATTTCTATAACTTTTGCAAGAGGCCAGAGACCTCGTGGCGTGAAGTCTTCAAGTAGCCAAACCAAATCATTTACCTTGAGGTTTTCAGAAGTTTTGTTCCACTTCGACCTTGTCTGTTGATTAGGGATGTATTCGCGAAGAAATCTATTCCAAAAGTGCGAGGCTAGTTCTTGAGCAGATTTCCATGACCTGGACACGGTGACTTTTTGCGATTCGAAGAGACCAGGAGGGTAGTTAAGTGACGCTCTTCCGAGTAAAAAGTGGTTAGGCGTGAGAGGCAGAGGATCGTTAATTTCACTCGGGACATTAGTTAGAGGTCTAGAATTCATATTTGATTCAATCTCACATACCAGTGTCCACAAAATATCATCTGAAAGGGTTCTTGACCCAATTACTTTGTACAGAGATAACTTGAATATCTGCACTAGGCGTTCCCAACTTCCACCGAAGTGTGGAGCCGCAGGAGGGTTAAACACCCACTCAATTTCGACCTGCATCAGATGCAAGTGACTTGCAAAGTCTTGGGAATTTCTAAGGCTTGCAATACTGGATTGCAAAGAGTTATTTGATCCAACAAAAGATTTTCCACAATCGGAAAAGAACTTTTTTGGTTTTCCTCTACGGCTTATAAAACGACGGATGCAATTGATTGTTGAATCTGTTGTCAAGTCAACGGCAACTTCTAGATGGACAGCGCGTACTACTAAGCACGTGAAGAGGAGTATGTATCTAGTCCTGTTTCTTCCATGTTCTTTAACTGGAAAGGGTCCTACGAAGTCTAAGCCTGTGGTTTCGAAAACGTGATGATTTTCTCTCGGTAGTCTGAACTCTGGGAGGTCAGCCATTTGGGGGGCAGCTACTTCTTGGATCATACGTCTGCATGGAATACATTGTCTAACTGTTTTTTTGACTACCGCCCTGCACCTAAGAATCCAATAGAGTTCCATTAATAAACTTCTAGTTTGTTCTGTGCCACAATGCATGTTTGTTTGGTGAAAATGTTTTATCAGTAGTCTAACACTCTGATTATTTCCATCTAGGATCAACGGGAAGCGCGCAGTTTCTAGTCTCAATGCTTTAGACAATCGTCCTCGAGCACGCAAATGCTGGTTATGATCGACGTATGGTGATAAAGAGACAATTCTACTGGTAGATGATACTGCAATACCTTTTCTTAAGTTCGAAATTTCCAATTTAAAATCTTGATTTTGGGCACTTTTTATCAAGTAATTGTAAGCTTTTGTATAATGTGCTAGTAACAAATTGGAATCCTTTTTCCGGCATTTATCTGCGAACAAAAAGCAAAGCGCTGCAACTCTAAGTAAACGATTCCAGTTGCTGAAACGCGATATGTCAATTTGGCATTTGAGTTCTTTTCTTGGATCTGCCATTATAATTTTGACATGTTGAGCAGAGAGTAAATCTTGTTTCGGCCACGTGTTTTTATTTTGACACAAGAAGGATGGACCTAATAGCCAACGTGAGTTGACATTCATTTGGTGAACGTTGTAGCCTCGGGTACCATCATCAGCGGGATTTCTGGTAGACGAAATGTAGAACCAATCTTGGGCGGAGGAAACGTCTAAAATTTTGGCTAGTCTGTTAGCAATGAAGATTCGATGGCGAATCTCAGGAGTCCGTAGCCAATACAAAACGGTCGTGCTATCAGACCAAAAAACTTGTTTATGGATTTCAATATCCATCTCATCTCCGACAAATTGCGCTAGTTGAGCACCATATACCGCAGCCTGTAGTTCCAAATTAGGAATCGTCATCCGTTTTATTGGCGCAACTCTTGCTTTACCGATCACCAATGCGACTGAGACGGAATCGTCAATGTGTTCAATTCGTAGATAACTGACTGCTGATAATGCTAACTCGGATGCATCTGTGAACGTGTGTAGTTCAATCGATGAAATCGGTATCTCGTTTAACAGTTTGCGAGGAAGATGTACATCCTTGAAAGACGAAAGTTCTTTTTTCAGATTCTCAAAATCAGAATTCTCATCAAGTTGTAATGGCTTGTCCCATTTTGGACCGTGGTTCCATGCTGCTTGGAGAACTTTGCGGAATCTTATTGTAAAGGGGGCAATAATTCCTAAGGGATCAAAGATGGAAGCAACAAAACGAAGTAATTTACGCTGACTCGTTTTTTCATCAATTTTGATCTTATGGAACAATTTTTGCTCTATAACAAATGTATCGGCTTCTGGAAACCAGGGCAAACCAAGAACCTTTTGACTTTGTGGTGCGGATGTTTCTGGATTAAGTCGGATATCCGGATTCAGCAGGTCAAGAACTTGTTGACTATTTGAATTCCACTTTGTCAGATTGAAGCCACCAGTAGCAAGAACCTTGCGAGTCTCATGGACAATGTTTGAAGCTTCATTTGGACTCGATACGGCAACATACAAATCATCCATGTAAATGTTCCGCTCTATGACCTTTTGAACACTTGGATAAGTTTTTGCATTGTCCTGAGCAGATCTTCTGAGCGCGTAGGACGCTATGCAGGGTGAATCTGTAGCACCAAATATATGACTGGTGTATTCATAGGTTTCAATGCGTCCATTGTTCTTCCAGAGGAAGCGTAAGTAGGGTCGGTCTTTAGGGTCAACTTTCACCTGCATGAACATTTGTTCTATGTCTGCGCACAGCGCAATTCGATTCTCACGAAACCTCATAATGACACCAGTTAAATTGCTGAGCAAATCTGGCCCTTTCAGTAAATTAGAGTTGAGGGACTGACCCTGAAAAATGCTGGAGGCATTTGCAACTCTACGAACCTTACCAGGTTTATTTTCATTGGTCACTGGGTGATGCGGCAAAAAGGAAACATTATCTGTTAGAGATTCGGAATCATGAACTTTAACAACGTATCCTTTTTCCAAGTCTGCGTCCAGAGTAGCCTGGTACTTTTCCTTTAGTATCGGATTTTTTGAAAGCTTTTGATCTAATTGGTCAAGTTGTTTTAATGCTAACCATCTGTTGTTCGGAAGAAATGCACCTTGCTTCCAGAGGAGACCTATTTGATAATGACCGTCAACAATTTTGGTCGTGGACTCTAAAATTTCAATCGCTCTTTTATCGTTTTCCGACAAAGCTTTTCGGGGCGATGCAATGCCCAAATTTTCCACTTTCATCCAATCCTGGACTAATTTGAAAAGAGAGTCGTCCATATTAGGGCAGTTTTGCACCTGAGCATACTGTACTTGTGTAGACTCATTGAGAACTAAATTCGTTTTACCGGCGCACGTCCAGCCTAATGGAGTTTCAACTCCCCATGGCGCATTTTTTGGACCTTTTATAATTTGTTTATAGTGAATCAAGTCTAAATTGTCAATGCCTATGATAATTGAGACATTGTTCCGTTCAAGTTCAGGAAAATTTATATGACTGAGATGATCATAATTTTGGCACAAAGCGTTTAGTTGAGCTACGTTCACTGCAGACATGTTCAAATCCGGTACTGCCATAACATCATTAAGCCTGACAGGCTCGATGGAGCTATCTATTGGCTTTATGTCAAAGCAAACTTTAGAGCAATCAATTTCCTTAGTCGTGTGATACCCACTTATAGGCATTTTACCTGTTTTTTCGAGGTTAAGACCAAGTTCTTTTGCTGTTGATTTCAGAAGTAGACTTTGGCAGCTACCGTTGTCTAGGTATGCGTATGTTTTTACAGACTGGTTTCCATTTATTAATTGAACTGCCACAAAAGCTACCTGGCCTGTGCCAACAAATTGCACTGGTTTAACATTTGAGTTGCTTTTGTTCATAAAACTATCGTGCAGAAGTGTGTTATGTCTTTTGCCGCAGCCTTTTGAGCGGCAGACATTTTTTGAATTGCATTGATCTACATGATGATGTCCAAAACAATTGAAACAAAGCTTTTGTTTCATTACATGATCTTTCCGTTTCAGGGGACTCAGTGCTTGGAAATGTATGCATTTGTAGAGGTATTGGCAATTGTCATTGTTCGGACAACTAATGCTTTCTTTCGTCTTAGACTGAATTTGCCCTTGTTCCCTGTTACTCAGAAATTGATGCTTTGGGTTCGGATTTTCATTAATTCTAGTAGAATGCGACGTTTTCCAAGCCATTTTATGAACACCAATGTTTTGAGAAAATGGGAAATTTGAGTTGGTCGGTAAATCTCGGCATGCTTTCGCATAGTTTAGGAGCCACTCAGCAAGCGTGTTTAAAGATGGCTGTGTCATGGTTTTTTCTTGGAGGTAACGGTTCCATTCGAGTCTGACTGGATTTGGTAATTTTGCTAAAGCTATGTTCATGTTGATTGTAGAGTGAAGATCATGAATAAAACCGAGTTGTTGAAAGGTGTCGACGAGCGTTAGAAGAAATGAGGAGTACTGTGTATAACTTTCTGGATTTGATAAGTTTGGGTTTCTAAAGTTTGACAATTTGTCAAGAAAAGCATTGACAATCCTCTTTGAATTGCCAAAATGTTCTTGCAGTCTTGATAGAGCTGCTGCGTATAAATCACCGTTGCAACCGTAGCCATCAACTAGTGCTTTAGCTTCACCTGTGAGCAGTGATTGCAAATGGATCATTTTTTCAGCTGAAGACATGGGTGACTGGTCGATAGTTGCTTTGAAAATACTATACCATTTTATCCACTTCATTGGATCGCCGTTGAAGGTTTCTGCGTGCAGTTTCGGGACAGATTTTTGGAAGCACACTGACATTGAGCTGGTTGAACACTGGTTTGCACTTTCCGCGTTTAGAAGTCTTCGATGATCGAAGTTATTGCTGGATGCGTTACGATTTGTTTCAGGAAAAATACTCTGAGTGGGCCAATTGAAGGAATGTGCGTTAAGCAATGACGATGGAGCGGCGTTAGCATCAAATAGTAAGCTGCTGGGTGCAGAAAAACTAACATTGCTGTTCACAGCGGGCGCTGATGAACTAACTGCATATTGCTCCTGATTGCTGATATCAAGACCAGGTTGAACTGGGTTAGACAATTGGAAATTAGAGCTGTCCGGCGGACAATTCGGTCTTTTGATGGCACCAACACTGATACTGAAGTCCTCTCCAGTATTTATCTGTGACTTCCCCTTGACGTATTTTTTGAAATTATCGATACACTTTTTAACTTCTATCTTAAGACGACTATGTTCGCGAGAACAATTGCTCTGATCTGATGGATCAATCAGGATTATTAATTGAGACACTACGGTTTCAAGTTTTCGCTGCTTCTCTTTTATCTCTTCAACTGTTTCCTGTAGTATGTCAACATCTTCTGATTCATCAATCGAGGAGTTTAGGTAGTCAAGGTGATAATGTATATCGTCCGTTATCATCATTTTGGAAGATTCGAGCATCTTCTGTTCTTGAAGTGTTTCTGGCTTTTCTTCAGAGAGGCTCTCTGTTGGAGCACTGGAACATTGGTGAAGATTTCCCAAGATATTTGTTTCTCTCTGGTCGCTCTCGGAGTTAGCTGTTGACCGAGTGTCTACCATGACTAAAACGTAGACTGTTTTCTTTACTTTTCAGGAGAAAAGTTTTTGGTTTTTGGTTTATGCAACTCCCACAAGATAAGCAAAACAAATTTAACTTCAAATTACTTACTGCTTGACAATTATCTTGTACAAATGTTTTCAAAGGGCTACTTACCAGCGCTATCTGGGTCTTTCTACGTATACCAGTTACCTACCTGTTAAATGCCTACCTGTTACCTGCTACCTAACTGCTGAAAATTATACAAATTAAGTCTAATTAAGGATTGTTGATAATCCAACTAACCAACACTTGCTACCTACCTGCAAACTTATACCAAACTTACCTACCTAGAAGCTCCCTAATTTTACCTACCTAATACCTGCTACCTACCTGCTGCAATTTTTACCTACTTATACCTACCTGCAAACTTATACCAAACTTACCTACCTAGAAGCTCCCTAATTTTACCTACCTAATACCTGCTACATACCTGCTGCAATTTTTACCTACTTATACCTACCTGCAAACTTATACCAAACTTACCTACCTAGAAGCTCCCAAATTTTACCTACCTAATACCTGCTACCTACCTGCTGCAATTTTTACCCTCTTATACCTACCTGCAAACATATACCAAACCTACCTACCCAGAAGCTCCCGAATTTTATCTACCTAATACCTGCTACCTAACTGCTGCAACTTGTACCTACTTATACCTAAGTTCTAATTACCGGTAACTCTGTTGCTGGATACTTCTGCCTGTAAGAGCTTTTACCAATAGGTCCACACCTATAAGGGAAATGCAGAAAGGTTCAGATATTAATCAAGCTGGGTAGTGGACGAAAAGTAAAGATAGCGTGAGTGGTATGGAAGAAAAGAGACCGGGGAGTTTGGGGCGGATAAAACCCCAAAACTGGAAAGCAAAGAAAGAGCGTGGGGTTGGGAAGGCAACCAACCTGTGGGGTTTGGGGTGGGTAAAAACCCCAAATACCGAAAGCAAAGAAAGCGCGGGGGGTTGGGAAGGCAACCAACCTGGGGGGATTTGGGGCGGGTAAAACCCCAAAAACCGAAAGCAAAGAAAGCGCGGGGGGTTGGGAAGGCAACCAACCTGGGGGGATTTGGGGCGGGTAAAACCCCAAAAACCGAAAGCAAAGCAAGCGCGGGGGGTTGGGAAGGCAACCAACCTGGGGGATTTGGGGCGGGTAAAAACCCCAAAAACCGAAAGCAAAGAAAGCGCGGGGGGTTGGGAAGGCAACCAACCTGGGGGGATTTGGGGCGGGTAAAACCCCAAAACCGAAAGCAAAGAAAGCGCGGGGGGTTGGGGAGGCAACCAACCTGGGGGGATTTGGGGCGGGTAAAACCCCAAAAACCGAAAGCAAAGAAAGCGCGGGGGGTTGGGGAGGCAACCAACCTGGGGGGCTTTGGGGCGGGTAAAACCCCAAAAACCGAAAACAAAGAAAGCGCGGGGGGTTGGGAAGGCAACCAACCTGGGGGGCTTTGGGGCGGGTAAAACCCCAAAAACCGAAAGCAAAGAAAGCGCGGGGGGGTTGGGAAGGCAACCAACCTGGGGGGATTTGGGGCGGGTAAAACCCCAAAAACCGAAAGCAAAGAAAGCGCGGGGGGTTGGGGAGGCAACCAACCTGAGGGGCTTTGGGGCGGGTAAAACCCCAAAAACCGAAAGCAAAGAAAGCGCGGGGGGTTGGGAAGGCAACCAACCTGGGGGGATTTGGGGCGGGTAAAACCCCAAAAACCGAAAGCAAAGAAAGCGCGGGGGGGTTGGGAAGGCAACCAACCTGGGGGGGTTTGGGGCGGGTAAAACCCCAAAAACCAAAAACAGAGCGCGCGAGTAAATAATAAGATAAATTTTTAAGAACTGTCTTTTGGTCTTTTGAATCTGCTTTCAGTCTGTTGTGATGTTTTGCGAACCCTCTTGCTGTTACATTTGGACTGTTTTTGTAAAATTTCTAGATCTTTGGATACTGAAACATCAAAAAAACTCATGGTGCAGATCAATTGTTTCCCATTTCAATCAATTTTTTAGAGCAATACTTAGCTTTTTCAGGGGTTGAATTCGTTGCCTGATGTGGTTGGGCGTCAAAAATATGTTATCAAAACATCTTAATTTGGGTGGGGGTTATCGTTCGAAAGTGCTATTAAAAAATGTTGTTTGGTATTTTGATTTAGATTAAATAAATTAGTTTCCTTTGATTGCGAGTGTTTTGCATGATTGTATTTTGTGTTGTGAGGCTCTTGTCGAAAGTCACTTCCGTTCGTTTTCGACAAAAAGAAGTCATGTCAGTGACAATTGTGCTTCACTTATTTTGATGTACCGAACCCGGAAGTAGTGTAGGACCGGGACGATCCGTGGACCGACTGAAGCAAGCTTCCTTTGTCGGATCCGAGGATCAAAAAGCAGTTTAATATTGGTGCCAGGCCATGCCCGACATGCCACATAATAAGCTGACAAGAACAGATGAAATATTTGAATTCACAAATGAATAAGGGAAAGACAAGGTGTTCAGTATGTAGAAATATAATAGGATAAAATTGCACAGCAATTTAATCATGATGTCATATATGGAATGATGAGAGTACAATAGTCAAGAGGCAAGAAAAGCACATATTAGAGAGGTTGAGTAAATCATTTGGCAGAAACGGGGGAAAGAAAGTCAAAAGTTTTGCTCAGTTCCAGTGAGGTGTGACACAACAAAATTTCGTGCATAAGGAATGACAGCAGATGACATTTTCATGGTCAACAAACGAACATTTCGTTTACTTTGGATAAGATTTGAAAGAAAACTGCTAGTCGCCCGAGATACTCTTCCCAAAGCACCGAGTTGTATTACGTGAATTGTTGCTCGGGAGCCTTGAATTTCGAAAGCACGTCGTAGTGTGTCGTATTTGCTCGTCATCTCATCTTCGTTGAAGTCGAACAGATCCGCATTTTCGGACGACACTTTAACATCGGTGATGAAAGACCAGTTTTCCTTTGGACATTGAACAATCACGTCCGGTTGCATATTTCCGAACCTCTGCTCCTTCATTAGAGTTAACCGCTTTGGAAGACTGCTCTCTACCTGATCACGAATTTCATTGTGGCGACTGATAACTGATTTCCTGTTGCAAGCGCAGCTATTGAGGACATGGTTTAGGGTTTCACGGCTACTCTGACATCTGCGGCAAGTCTGGGAGATGGTAGAATTCCATAGGAATGTCGACTTAAGGGGGGTAAGATTCAGCCGTGCTTTGTGTATAAAACGCCAGTCGTACATCTTGGTATGGAAACTGTAAATCCTCTTTGTTGACAATGGGTTCGCACTTAGCGTTTGCCAAAAGCGGCCTTGATTGGGGGCTCCTGTCGTCTTCTTCAGGCTTTGACGCTGCAGCATCCTATTGACAGTCGGCCAAGGGGAGCGATAGGGTATGTTGTCAATTAGCAGACCAAATTTGTCTTCATCAAAAATTTGCAATTGGATGTCGGAATTCAGGTAAGTACTGAGTCGCTTCAGAGAAGAGGCAATATCTTTAGCGAGGTGGGATAGTCCGGCCTTGGACTGGTTGTTTATTGCTTGTATTTATTCAGGAGCATTGAGGCCTCTTGACAGCAATTTACGAGTGTATAACCCAAGCTCGTCGGACAAGTTCATTGACAAAAGAAAAGATTGAATTGTAAGCCTAGCTTTGAGGAGTACCAGATCCGGTAATCCAGGCCCACTGTACATCCTATGGAGACAGATATAGCTATTCGTTGCCCCTTCTGGTAAAAACAAAATCCGTTTGCACATCATTTTCCTCAGCGAACGATTAAAGCGTTGGAGCTGTTTTTGATATACACTAGAGTTTTCGAGTAGATGGTAGAGCATGGGAATTACTTTAGACCGCAAAGCGTGTAGTTTCTGCATGGTGTCAACTTCGATTTCTCAATAGCTTCAGTAACCGCCCATGCACGTTTGAAACACAATTCGATGCCGCCAACCAGGTTTGGAAAAGCCGAAGTCCCCAAGTATTTGTACGCTCGTTCCTCGGTGACGATTGGGATAGCTTCACCATTGAGTTCAACAACGCATGAAGAGTTCGCAATTCTGCATTTGGTTGTGTTGAAGCGCAAACCTAAGCATGCTGCCATTTCCGATACTTGAGCTGTAACGTCTGCAATTCGTTCCTCTGACTCAAAAATGATTGCGATGTCGTCCATATAACCCAGGGATCGTGATTGAGTTGAGGAACCTACTTGAATAAGTGGGTCTATGATAAGATTGAATAGTAAGCTACTCAGAGGGTATCTTGACGCACACCCTTCTGAACATCTACTTTATCGCAAAGCTTCTATCCGAGTAAATTGACAAGCGTTGTAGAGCACTGAAGGTAGAGGGACCGAATAATTTCGACAATCCAGTTTGGGCATTTACACTGTTTTATTGAATCGAAGATGAGGTCGTGACTAACGTTGTTGAAAGCATCCATGATGTCAAAAAAAACCACAGGTTTGCCTGTGCGTAACGATTCCGAAACGATGAGGGTGTTCTCCTTTACACCTCTTCTCGAAAAGACGGCTCGTTGCCCAAAGGATATACCTTTATTAACATCCAGCCATTTCGACAAACGTTTTGCAATAACTGATGTCAATAATTTGTAGGATACGTTTGACAGCGCAATGAGTCTGAAAGTCTTCAGAAATTTCTCCATCCCTGGTACGTATTTGTTCAATTTCTTGAAAAGCAGTAGGCTGTTGTAGTGCTTCCATGCTATAGGAGTGGGTCCAGAGCCGGCCATAGCATGTACTCCCTTTAAAATTAGGAACAAAACCTTTTAGGGAATTTAGTTCTTTGTAGGTCCAACCGTCCGGGCCCGGGGCATAATTCTCGTGGTTGAGCGCTTCATGCAATTCATATTCCCGAAAGGGATTGGCTAAGGAATCTAGCTTTTTGCTGCACGGGGGCCATAGATCTTCAACGTTATTCTCCAAGTGGACAAGTGCAAATTGGTTCGAAAGCTGTTCATGAAGTGTAGTTGGTTCACATCCGCAATTAACCTCCGGCAGATTTTGTATGACGTCCAGAGTCCTTCTCATCTTACTTGAGTAGAGCTTTTGCAGATCTGCCGGATTCATTGTATTAGAGTCAGAACATACAAGGGGCACAGATCCAATAAGCTTGGAGGGTTTCTTCTGCTTTGGTGGAACGAAGGCATTGAGCCACGCATCAATATTATCTGCGATGCTGGAATCAAAGGGCAACTGGTATTGTTCGAAAGAACTTTCTGTAGATGAATAATTAGGCGGTACTGGATCTTGAAATAAAAGAGGCAGAGGACTCTGTGTAATTTCTTCGTAAGGTAAACTGACCCCGCATGCCACAGGCGGAGACAGGATAACGGGAATTGAAACTGGTTGAACTTTCAACTCCAGATCTGCCAAGTTCGTCAGGTAAGAACCGGTATGCTCTGGCTCACCTGTAGTGGGTTCTGACGACACTGTCGTGGAACATTCATTTGTCACGATTGCATTGGCCGGAGAATAAAATTTCTCCCTTCCGCCTCCATCTTGATATATAGCATTAGTCACCTTGGCAAGTTGCTTGGATTTTCCGACGCCACACTGACGAGCCTGACTACTGAGCGATTTTTGTGTTCCAAAAGCGCGGTTACAATTAGCACATGGATAAATTTCCAATTGATAGTTGGGATCACCGGAATGTGAGCCTTGGTGAGTTGTTGCTTTGCGCCAATCACTATGGATTGATTTACAATAGGTACATTCGAACAGCACTTGAGATATAGCTGGGGTCGATAATGGCCTACCCTTGCAAAGACGGGCACGCCGAATTATGTCCCGTTTAAAGGACGCCTCCTTTATTTGTAAGTTGCACGCACAACAAATTACTGGAACACTCGCAGGGAAAGGGAGCAGGGCGTGATGCTGCGAATAAGTAAATGTTGACATTTGAATAATTACAAGCTGAAGGGGAGAGGATAAATCAAAAAAACTCAGACAGAACAGAAGCTGTCTGCAAGGCGGAAGGAAACAGTATAAGTAAAGCCGCGGTTAGTATCAATTTAATGCGGTTGAAATTGCGAATAGGTACTGCTAAGAACGATTTTAACTCCACTTATGGCGCCTTGGTCTAGTGGCTAAGGTGACAGTTCAAAGAATACGAGGCTCTCCCTGGAGGGGGTTCAAGTCCCACTCGTGACAAAAATTTTTGGGCGCATGATTGTTAAATGACGGTAACTAAATGGTGAATAAATAATGCGGGTATAACTAAGTTCCCTTATAATAACGGGGGAATTGATTATTGATATTACACACAATCACGCCACGGCGACTCAACGGGAGGGATTTACCTCGACAATGTGTAGTATCAACTGAACAATGTAAGGGTAACCACTAACGAAACAAACTAACGTACGATTCAGCTCACGGGTAAACACGGGCGTCCACCAATTCTATTTCAAAATGAAACAGGCCAAAGCGAATATGATCTTAGCCAAAAGGCCGAGAAGCGATGATCTCCAATCACGTGCTTCGTTTTTTTTTCAGCTTAAGTCAAAGAATGACAACCGTCTGAAGTCCAGCGTACTAGATACAGTTGCTCGTTTGGACTCCAATTTTGAAACTTTTGTTTCCCTTGACACCGAAAAACCAATGTTGGGTCATGTTTAACGTTTGCGAAACATCGTCAAAGTCAGAGTTTTTCGAGTTGGATCAAGTTGTTTTGAATCCGGCAAACGTCAATTTAGTTATCGGGACCATTTGGTCCCAAATACTTGATATCAAATGCGAATAGAGTGACAAAAATACATCAAAGTGCTCGTTTTGGACTATTTTGAGGCCTTGTCTATAGTCCAGCTGTTGTATTATTAAACTCTCAATAATGACAGATGTTCAAATTATATTGAGGAAAGCAAAGCTAAACTTGGCATTTAGCAAACTATAAATCGATATTGCTTTTTGGTTCAAAATGAATAATTGAGACGCAACAAATGTTTAACTCATGGAGGCAAAAATTTTGTCTGATTATGGTACCCCATCTGTCCGCGACTCAAATCAGAGCTTCCCATAAACTTTTCTTGGCAGCCATACATCGAGTTTATGGTAACTTGGCAACCATATAGTTGACCGGGAAGAAATTCTAATGATTGTAAATGTGCGTGTCTTTTCATCCGAATGTTCCCTCCACCCTTTTCTTCCATGGATTTCACTTCTCGAGTGGTTTCTCACGTTGTCTGTTTTTTTTTTATTCGAGTTCTAATCTACAGTCGCGTTTGTACCAAAGTTGTAATTTACGGTAACCACTGTTGTTTGCAAGCTTCACCATTTTAAATCCTAATTGATGGATATTGGATTAAATGGTTTGATCCAAGCTTTTTGTCAGAATATTGGTTCCTTCTATTCTGATCGAGAACTAAATGAACAAATTTGAATGACCAGATTGGGATTGAAAATCATTTATTGAACTTAAGTCTGCGCCAAATTTCGTTTTTTTTTTCAAAAAATGACAACAATAATTTTTTTAATCAGTTGATATATGTTGGTTTTGCTTTCTTTAAAACTATTCGTTTTTATAAAATTTAAGCGAATTTAATAATTTTGCTGATTTTTTCTTTTTTTCGTCTAATTGTAATCAAGCCTTATTATGGACTGGTCCTATATCTTTTCTAGTAAAATACAAAATATCTTGCTCAGTTTCAGTTTTATCTGACGCTATCTTGACTTTGTTATTAAGTTTTTTAAAAAAATGGATTAAAGTTTAGGATGATTTAACGTTTGTTATTGTTTGATTTTTTTGTTCGTCTTGCCTCGCTTTCTTAATAATGGCAGATCTCATCAATCTAATGCGGCATTTTTTACTCCACTGGAGTATTTGCGTTGGAGGCGATGTTTTTCTTCATATACAATTTTTTTTGAAAAATAGTTGATTTTTTGGTGTTTTCTATCTGTTCTCATGTGGATGAGCGGTGTTGGAAATTTATGTGCGAACGCACATTACCGAGCCTCCTTGTTTTTTATATCAGCAAACGGTCACGAATTTACTCACCAAAAACGGTGATCTGTAACCGAAATGGCCTTGTTGACAGAAATTGTTAATCTTTTACCATTTTGGAGTGGATTTAAACGCGATGTTGCTCACCACCAAAAAACTAGCTACAAAATTTGATCAAAGGTCTCCGAATAGTTGTCAGTCAAATTCTTCTTCACAATTTTAGCTTGATTTTGCATCAATGATACGATAAGAGAATCCGTTATTTCGAGACTGAAGTTGGTATGAAAATTAGTTAGTTTGAGACTATTTAGTATTTTCCCTTATATGAAAAGCTCAAATTTCTATATGACAATTTTTAGATCGGAAACGAGATCTATTTTTCTTGAATAGCAATTTTTCACCGCATAATTTTGTTCGGCCACTAATCAGGGAACTATAAATGTTCGTATTTAAAAAATTTTCAAGAAAGAATGCGCTGAGTTTTATAAAGAAGTACACCATGAAGAAAAAAATTAAAAAAATAAAACGCAAGGAGCATTTTTTAATTTTTTAAAAAATATATATTTTTCGAAGCAAAAGTATAACTATTTGGGACGAAAAAATACTGCTGGTCGTTGAAGAATAATCCAGTTGAGGAAAAATGCATAACAACTCTCGATGTTTTTTTTAAGTTGACTTCCTGTAGATTGCTGCTCGACCGTAAGTTATGGGCAATGGATTTGCAAAAACTAACTGTTGGACTTTGTGTCAGGATGTTGGATTTTCTATTGTAACCCAGTACTGAAATTACAAAAGAGAATCGGCGATAGTTATTAGTCTATCGCATAGAAAAACAATACTGTTTACGACAACAGAAACGCATTTGAAGGCCAACTTTATTAAGAGTAGACAGGCTGGAGTTCTTTAAATTAGTTCAACTTATTTAATGGGGGTATGGCTGCCTCTTGAGATATTGACAAAGTTTGTGGTTTAATCGACTTAGATTAATATTTTCACCCGACTTGACTGTCGATGCGTCCGATTAACTGATAACTCTAACAAGGCAAGGATTGAACAGAAATTCTGTAATGACATTGCTTGTCAATTTTTTTTTGTTTCAAACCAATTTCGTTGAGGCGTTATCTTGATGTTTTAATCATTAATTGCGTTTTATCTAAAATCGCTGCTTAAGATAATTTAACAAAAGAAAATTCATTTTATGAAATGGAACAAGTGTTTTGCCCATTAAAAAAAAACAAAATTCATGAGTAAGAGGATCCGTATTCAATATCTGCCGTTATTTCTGTTATTAAAAACAACTGTTTTTTGAAGATAAAAAATGAAAACTTTCAGAAATTATACATTCCTGTCTGGGAAGGCGTCTGTCTTTTGGTCGATAAACCGAAGAGGAAGACTGCATGATATAAGCTTAATTTATTTCTAACTTCAGGTTTTTTTTCACAACAATTTAAGATTAAAATCTCAGAGTAACTGTGAAATTTTTTACCCTCTTTGGTTCTGTTTAATTTTTCATTTTTCCAAAAACAATTTTTCGCTGAGAGTATTTCTCAGTTGAAAGCCAACAATTAATTTAAAAAAATTTACGCCGTCTCTAGTTGACACGTATCTCGGTGTGTGCAATTAAATAGGGCATTTTTTGCCCCCCACCCCTGGTTTGGATTCATAAACGGTATAAGCATTTCGGTCAGTGGCTATATAATTATTGTCACATTTTAATGGTGAATCAACTTAATATAAGATATTTGCTCCCAACCTTTTTAATGGAGGGGGAGGAACTATATACTCACATGTTCTTTTTGTTCAGTCAATTTTGGCCGATCGATATATTCATCGTAGAGAGTTGTGATTGGTATCATAAGATATCCCGTAACGCGTAGAATATGGAAATTAAAAGATTTTTGGAAGGCTCAAATTTGGTAATTTTAAAAACAATTGTGCCATTGGAGTTGGCTAATGACCCAGAGGAGGACTGATGACTCCTTTGATTTGAAAATTTTAGCTAATAAGTTGGTAATTTAAAAAAAATTAGTTTTTTTTTTATCAAAATTGGCTTCAAATTTTCCTTCGGCCCATTTCTTTTTCAAATTTGTCGGAGTTACATAACTCAAACTGTTGACAGACGTTTGAATGAATGAGCTGATAAAAGGCGTTTTCTACTTTCGTTTCTTTTAAGAGTGTTCTGGAATAAATATTTTGTAGGTTTTCTGCCAACTTAAATCAATGATAATGTAAAATGAACCTTTCAATTTGATATGTTGACACATTTTGTTACCAAAGCATCTACTCTGTTTACCAAGGGAAAAATTAGCTGATATAAGTGAACGCGTTGTCGAGGTTAGCCTTATCCAGGTTATCTTTGGTGTCTTTTTGGTTTTTGACAATGAAAATTAATAGGATACCATTGAAGTTATGTCTTTGTCCAAATAAAAAGGTTCCAAATAAAATTCAACAACTACGCAATCTTGTTATTTGTCAAAATGACGCCCCATGATCGTATATTAAGTTTTCAGAGAGAATTTCATGGTTTCTATGCCTTCAGCAAAGTTTTTTCTTGAATTCAAATCAAATTGTTTTGTTGTGTCCCGCGCTTTTGTTGTCCTTTTTGCCTTCTCATTACTGATTATCAATAAATAAAGAGCTTATTGGCTTCCTGAATAACATACCTAAAACTAAAAATGCTTCTAGTTGACACCTAATGGCTGTTATATATTTGAATATATTTGTTTTAAGAAAACCTCAGTTTACATTTGAATTTTGCCACATATTCTTTCGTCTGAATCCTTTGGCGGGAGCGTCTCAAATCCTATTTTGCATACGTTTTAATCTTCGCCATTCCACCTTTGAGCATTGATTTAAATTTTAAGGAAAATTATTATTCTGCTCTTATGTGATATGAAAGGAAGGTACGAGCGATATAGGGATAATGCAATTAATAGATAATTAAAAGGCATATTTGTAAAAAAGTTTTCTATATCTCTGCATATTCCAATATGTACATAGCAAAGAAGAAATGTATTATTTCTTTTGAAACACATACTCTGCGTTTACCATTATCATTGAAATTTATTTGGCTCATTTCAAGTTGTCTTTCCACAATATTTCCCTCATAAAGTTTACAGTGGAAAGGGGGGTTGAATTTACCAAAGAGCAAGATTGGGGCCCCTGAGAGAACCCTGACGGGTTTATCCGAGAAATTTGCAGACAAAAGTCTTTTCGTTCCAATTTTCATGAACAATCAAAAAGAGCACGCCATTCAGTGCAAAAACTGGCTAGAAGTTCAACAGCCAGTGCGGGATGACCAGAATTATTTTTCGATCAAAATAATATGAATTAAAGAAAAGTATAAATTAATGCCATCGGTTGCAAGAATAACAATCAGGAATAGAGTATTTCTTTGAAAACTCTGGAAAACTCTGAAAACTCTTTTGTTCTCTTAGAAGATTTAACTTTAGAAACTACGCTCCGCAATTATTAATAAGAATGTCCAGATGGCAGTAAAACCTCAAGGTTTTGGAACTATTACTTACTAAAATTGTCGGCAAAGATCAAGAAGCAAACACCTGATCAAATTTTCACTGGCGGAGGGTTTTGAAAAGTCCATTAACAGTAAAAAACAATAAATTTTCAAATAGGGATGTTTCAAAAACCAAAAAACTTTTTTGTTCACAATGGAAAAAAAACAAAAGTTTCACAAGTTAAATTAAAAATTATTATGATTGGCAGATGATATTCACTAACTGAAAACTGATCCTGTTCTTTGACAACTGGGATCTAAGAGCTTAAGAACAAGCGAAGGCATGTAGGTTAAAACTTCGTCAAGACCAGAGTCTCAACAAGCACGTTGGAACTCAAGTGTGGAAAAAAATTACAAGCATGTCAGTTTTTGAAAATTAACTGAAAATACAGTCTAAACTACAACCGCGCCAAATATTCCTCTAACATGTTTAAATCTAGTGTTATAATTGTTCTATCAAAAAGTATCAGATTATATTTTTTTATCCTATTAAATTTTGTTATATCTTATCTTGTTATGCTATAAGCTATGGAAAAAATTTTGCAACATCTTGCAGAAAAACAATTCAAGCTTCTCTTATTTTTAAAAATGGTTAATTTGGAAAGAGAGCTTACAGTATGAAAACACTAGAACCTTTTAAGATTTTCTCTGCAGTTATACAGGTTGGTATTATAACAATTATCATGAAAGGAATGTTAACCTAACCGAAGAGTTGAAAAATATCAAAAATGTCCGGTCAAAAACATCACACAGAGCAAACTGTTTATTGCAATTTTTGACAATATATGCTGTTGTAATTGCAAAAACGTCTCCATAAAATAAATTGAAAATTCATAGTTCAAACGTAGGATATATTCCAAGCAAGTGAAATTGAAGGTTTTGGGTTTACAACCGTTATATCCACTATTAATGATAAAATAAGTTACAATATTTTTCAGGCTATGTCTTTTTGTTGAGTTTTTTGCAACCGTAAAGTGACTGCTTTTTCTAATTGAGAATTTACATACCGGTTTGTATGTAACAGAGAAAATTTTTTGGCAATAACAAATTAATAAAAAACTTGCTGCAAGGGGCAAAGATTATATCTTTTAAAATATCGCCAGAAATGATAAGTATTATCTGATTAGTAAAATTATGATTATAGTTAAAATTATAAATTCTTTATAATCCTAGAAGAACATAATTAAATCAAAATTTTGTCCTTTAAAAAATTTTATTGTGTTATAGCAAGGTTATCATCGGATCTAACTCTAATAATTTTTCTTTGATCACTTTGGCAAACAAACCAAATCGTTAGGAGTTTCTATAGCACTTGAGTACAGAAATACCAAACAGAGCTCTAATTTGCAATGAGCTTTTTAATATATTTTTCAGACCCCACACATCAACATTTTTGCTTAATTGACCGTCAATTTAGGAAGAAATTAAAAGATGTTAAGATATGCCTAACGTCATTACGATGCAGAGGTATACCCAAATCGTCACGGGCAGATATGCCCGATGCGTGTATCTCGTGTTCGTTTTTAATATGTTAAGACATTGAAAGCGGAACAATATTGCAGAAAATAGCAACTTTAGCAGAAACCGGCAAAATGGAAGGGAATATCGTATCCCGTGTTCGCAAAAGTGTCCTAATTTTAGCCGCGAAATACAAGTACAAACCTAATAACCTATTTTTCGCGCGAGTTATATTACGCATCCGCTCCATTTATGTATCGCACGCAATGTAGCTCGATTTCGCATATAATCCGCAATTAAGCCTAACTTAATTACTACTTATTTAATTAAGCCTAACTTATTACCATTAGTAGTACTTTATTACTACATTATTACTACTTAGAGTACTTTATTACTACTTATTAGCACTATTTATTACTACTTATTAAGCTCGGCCAGTCCCATGTTGATATACAAAGCATTTGATGTGCGAGGGATTTTTCGGAAAAAAATCAGTTTTCGTGGTTGCATGTATTTAAAGCACTTTAAAGCTTTGAAAGCTTTAATTAAATCTTTATTAAAGTGCTTATTGCATGCTCAAAATGCGCGCGAATAATAGATACCTAAATTGAGCGGAAACGTGCTACAAGATTTGTTACTTACTTTTTGCACCGAATGATCTTTTATTTCGCAAAATTGGCGGAACCCCTTTCGCGAAAAGTAAGATACAAAGGATGTCTCCTGATTTCATTCATTGTATGTATCTAATTTTCGAGCCAATTTTGCTAAAGCGGAAATTTTGGGGTATACCTCTGCATCGTAATGGTTAGAGAAAATTTGTGTATGAGGAAAAAAGAGTCAATAACTCAAACCACTTAAAAAATTTCATGATGACACATTAGAGGGCCGGTGAAGCTGCCATTTTTAAGAATACAAAACAAGTCAAATCACAATTTATAGCATCAACAAACATTATTAAAGTCAGATTTGAAAAACTAATTTTCAAATTATTTGTTAAAAAAGGAAAAATAGAATCATAATAGCCCGAAGTAAACAAATTAACCTGAATATAAATTGACTGGAAAGCAGATGTGACCTGCCTCTAAAACATCACGTACCGAGTTCATAAAAAAAGAAAAAAACTCAGCAACGCTCATATATCTGGTCAATTTTTTGACACCAAAACCTTTCAACTGAAGATTATTATATCGATGCATATGTAACCGTTAAACAAGCCAACGGCACCTGTCATTAGTGAGACAAAGAGTTCAAAGACATAAAAACCCTTGCCTGGAACTGAAAGCGTCGGATAGGTTTGTGTTTCTCCGTTTGTATAGGAAGCCACTAACATCTTTGATAAGTAAGACTAAGTCTTAAATCTACCAATAGAACGACAAAGGCAGGTGAAACCGAAATCTTCGCGAAGAGCTACAAAAAATTTCGTTGAAGTCCCAAAAACAATGATTTTTCAGCTGAAAAAACAATATGTGTTCCCAGGTCTTTCTTATTCATTCGTAAATGGGTCTTTTATTTAAGTGAGTCTTAATATGTAATCTACTTGTTGGTAATTGGCATTAAAAAAGTAAAAAACCTCAAAATCTCGGTTAACGCAGATAATCGAGATTAGACCAAAACTAGCTGTGCTATAGTTGCGCGTCGCTAAAAATCCGTAATTGCTTCAATTCCTGAGTCATACATGTTTTGGCAGATAAATCTTCTGTTAAATATTAATGATACATTCAGGAGAATTATCTATATAAATTACAAAGAGGCTGCAAACTTTTTCTTCTTAAATTTTTGTGTATATAATAGCTTTCACGAGATTATGAATTCTATTTCTTCAGTTTTTAGGTCTGTACATATGGAAAATGTCGACAAAAACGCAAACTGGTGATACAAAAGTGCAGATTATTAGAGAATTTAGTCATATGTTTATGTTAAAAGACAGTTGAAAAATTTTAAAAAGCCTTCCTTTTCCTTAAAATTATATCTATTTTGTAAAATTTTGTAATATTTTTGTAAAATTGATTAAAGTTTGGGCGCACTTGACGGAAAAGGTGATCAGAAACAAGGGAAATCAGTTCACTAAAAGTTGAGCCTCTATAGCTACTCGAAAAAACAAAACTCACAAAGATTATTTTAATTTTTCATTGTAGGCTTTACAGGCTCTCTAATGATGCCATTCACAATATTCTATGATTAAAGTATCGATCAATTGAAACTGAACAAAAAAACCGTAGAGTATACGCCCCCCCCCAAGTTGGAGTCGGAACAAAATTTTTTGTATTTCTTTTTATATTGACAAATAACGTTTGGTCCTAATTGCTTTCTGTCTAACATAGCTGGCAGATTGCCAGAAAATAGACACAGTAGTTCGTAGATCTGTCCAAAAAACAGTAAAAAGACAGACCAAAAAATTCGTCTTTTCATTGAAGGCTGATACGTTATTTTTTGATTAAAAGTCTGTATAAGTTTCTGCTGCCTCTATTAGCTGCTCTCAAATAACATTCATTTTGCTGCCTCTATTAGCTGCTCTCCAATAACCTTCACAAACCCATTTGACCTTGTCTCTTTGAATTAAAGTAAAAGTCAATTTCAAAGTCAGGAAGTCATTCTTGAGAGTGAGGTAAGTCAAGTGTGACCGAAAATTTAATCATGCGAATGAACGAAAAACTCGCTCCATTATGTGCAAAACATTACGCCACGCACGCAGTTCAGTTGAAATTGCATAAACGAATGAACAAAAAGCAGATTTGAAGTGGTTGTGACGTCATATGGTCGTAACAAAAATTGCGAGACAAAAATTGCGAGACAAATTTGCGAAACAAAAATTACGAAATAAAAACATAGCAGCACAAGTCCTGACGTGCAATTCAAAGAATTTTCACTGACTAAACAAAAAACTAGGACTAGAAGGGACTATGAATGAATTGAAAAAAAACTATTTAGAAAGAAAATCCAATCCAAAAACATCGAAAAGTAAAAATCAAAGTGAAATTGCCGCATTTGAACAAAAAACCACTAGCGAGAAAGCGAATTTTTGTTCAAACACCGTTTTCTCACTCTGCTTTAAATTTGGAGCCAAAAAATTGCACGCCGCAAAACCACTCGCTTTTTCGCTCCAGTTCGCGTGACCAAAATCACTACTCCAATTCAACTTCAAAAATCATGAAAATTCGTGAAGAGATCTTAAAACATAGCGGGAATAATTCCGGAAACGACTCGGAGAAAATTGCCCCTACTTATGACTAAAAAACTAGAACAACCTTTGTGAACCCTGAACCTCCACAAATGCCATAAAAAATTCAGAAAGAAGAAAAACGGCATTCAAAAACAAATTGAACAAAAAAATAGAAAAACTTAAGAAGTTTTTTTAAATAGTTCAGGGAAACATAAAGCCGAGTGAAATTCCTTTGCAATAAGAACAATAAAAAGCTCCCAAAAAACAATAGGCAAGTCAAAACAGGCTAAGAAACTTGCCTAAGATTTAGAAAAAAGAAAGACTGCAAAATGAGAAGAAGTGTTTAAAATTTCTCAATTTTTCTGTCAATTTTCCGAAGAAAAAAATAATTTATACCAAGAAAACTTTAGTCAATGTGTATTTGAATATTCCTTAAGTAACAAGCTTCTATTCAAAACCCACTTAGAGCATAAAATGAAAAAAAAAACAGGCAAAAAATCATTAAATTTCGTCTAAAAATCAGCAAAACTGATCAAAAACCTAAAAAAATTAGCATTAAACTCAAATTAACTATTTGAAACCTTCAATTCCTATCAAAACAAGCCTTAAACTAAAACAATATCATAATCAAACCTCATGACCATCAAAAGTTGCGAAAAAACTGCTTTTAAAAGCTGCACGTGAACATAAAATTTCGCTCGCTTAGAGAAAATTTTTTCACACATCAATTTCTCGCTCTCTCAAAAACAGCTGTATGAACAAAAACCACTCTCTTTTCGCTCCGCTCTAAACTTTTGTTCAACACCAAAATCACTCCAAATTTTTTCACGCGTCTCATTTCACGCTTCAAAAATCACTCCAATAAAATTGATTAAAAAAAGGACTTCTCCAATACTCCTCTTCGAGTTGTGAAAAAAGAAAGCGCCCCAATACAATTCAAATTCTTTGAACTGAAAAAAACCCAAGAGAAGGGCAATAATAGCCCCAGCTATCGCTGTGCGTCTATTAATAAATTAATTAATTGTTAAAAAATGAAAAACACATGCTGCAAAAATGTGTTCCTGAGTACTGATTTCAGGTAACAGAGCTCTTCGACAAAGAGATGAAGTAAGAAAGATCACTTTTGCACAAAGTACTAAGCAAAAAAGCTCTTATAAACGTGAAATTCTCTCTATACTGATGACCAAACGCTTTTTATTGTCTTTTAGCAAAATTGAAATCGTTTTTTGTTTGACAACTTGAACTTTTTATCGTCAAGTTTGTTGCAAAAAACAACAACTGGAGGAAACGACAACTGCACCTGTAATTTTTGCTGAATAAATCATATCAATTCGTCGACGGACCAATGTTTTGCTTTCTTGACTATTCATTAAAACAACTCTTATCTTCGATTTTTTGCAAATATGCGGCAGAAAAATGAAAAATTTAAGGTTCTGGTGTTTCATAATTTATGTGCACCATGTTAACTTGCAGTGCGCACCAATTTTTGAGAACATATCAGAAATCTGCGATTACTAACGATTGAAAACGATGAAATTTCATCTTCAATTTTATGCGTTTTTAGTTTGTGCATCTCTAATTGGAAGTAGTGGATACAGAAAAACTCAACGTGCCGTCAGGTAAACTTACTTTTGTCAAGAAGTCAGCATTTTTCAATTATATTTAAAATGTTGTGGTCACTAACCTTGAAAAATAATAGCCGGTTGAATACCGGAAGCCACTTGAAAATTCAACCAATACAAACATTTTAAATAGCTTACCTAAATAAAATTTATCAAAGAACGAATAAAATAACAACCAACAGTCTAAGGCCTACCAAACCTATAAAAAGTATTTAAAAGATACACCATATGTTGATTGAGGGTGTTTAGTTAGCTAGGTGAGGTGGCGGGGGGGGGGGGGTTGTCTGCATTTTGCAAAGTGAAAAAGGACTGTTATATTATCAGAAATTCTCAAACAAGATTTGACCTAGAATTTTACCGTCAATGTTCGAAAACAAAGTCAAAGTTCATAAACATACATGCTTCAGCAAAAAGAGAATCTCTTGAGTACCCATGCTCATCTTCGAGTAATAAAAACCTGAATAATTTCAACTCTTGTTTGAGTCGTGAAAACAGACACAGACACACTCTTATATATATATATATATATATATATATATATATATATTATATTTATATATATATATATATATATATATATATACACTGGATTTTAGTTCTCGATTTCAGTTCTCTGTAGTTCTCGACATAATTGATTTCAGTTCTCAGTGATTCTGCTGGCAATTTTACTTTCAGCCTTTGATTGTTTAGCTTTTTCATAGACCAGTTCTGTGCATATTTGGCTAAGACATGCAGATTTAAATCCGTACGTCCTATTGGGAGAAAAAAAAGGCAAAGATGACACGTTACAGAAATGGAGAGCTTTGATCGTGTTGCTTCGTCTCTGGCCAGTTCTGTGTACATCTTATGCAAATCTGAATCTGTGTTTTTTTGGGTTAAAAAAAGATGGCAAAGATGGCTACAGAGTTTTCAACAAAAATTAACGTTCCAAGAATATGTTTGAATTTTATTTTGAATTTAAAATCAAATTTCGAGATCTAACCAAGAGTTGATTATTTTTAGCCACACTTGTAGTATAAATACAAGTACTACAAGTGTGGCTAAAAATAATCAACTCTTGGTTAGATCTCGAAATTTGATTTTAAATTCAAAACTGGAGAACGAAACAAAGATTTGCCCAATTTAGATTGGTGCATTAATTATAAATTCCTAAAGCTCAGTACAGTTAGGAACAGCTGGTCTGCTTCAATTGTATCAAATTTTATTTTTTTTAAAGAAAAAATGCAATTTAGAAAGAACTTTGCAATGCAATTTTTCTACAATATTAGCAGTTCATTTCACAATTTATTATTTTTTTTTCATTTTTTAATTAAGCAAAGACAACGTGGGATTAATTTATTTACATTTTGCTTTATCCTTACGTTTATTTTGAAGACGTTGCAGAATGAATTGCTTATGTTCTCACTTATTGGCAACAAAACAGATCAAGTGGAAAATTCGGACAAAATTGTATTGAAAAACTCTGGTTTTTTTATTTATCGTACAATATTCTTCAACAACTGCGAAACTAATATTCACCGTCAAAATGATTTACTGTTGCCACTTTTTTTCTTGAGTATGAAACAGTATTAATCTTAAAATTTTCTCACTAAAAATTTAGAACTGTTGAAAATGTACACTAATGATGGCATAGGGGCAAAAAAGTCAAAATAATAGTCCAAAGTTTTTTTAGTTATAGTTTGCGACTGGACAATATATAGGTTTTTGAAACAACGCAAAGCCATGGCCAAAAAGATGGCTCAAAGAACTCAATATTTGGGACAAAACGAACCGGACCATAGTATCAAGTTAAATCATCACTGATCCATAATTGTTCGATTTTGCTTGTGTTCCATGACCATACACTGACTACGTCAGTTTTTCTTGTGTCAAGGAAAAAAATCAAAGAGTGAATTTCAAAAGTTGTAAAATGTCTGAAGTAGTTATGTTTTTAATTCTCTGCTATCTAGGCAAAGTCAAAATTCGATTCCTGTAGAACCTTTTAGCAGAAAATCCCGCAAGCCCACAAAAACCTTATACTAAAATATCGATAGAGTTTTTTTTTACAAAAAAACTCCTTAGCAAAACAGAATAGCACTCTAATTGCGAAAAGCGCGCTTTAAATCAAGGGCATCTATGTAAAGTCCCGGGTTGAGGTTTGGTCAAAAAATTATGCAAGATTAGCTGTGAATAGCGGTGAAAAAAAACTTTTTTCATCAAAGCACCAACATCTTTTAGCGATGAATGCAGTGAAACCGGTGATCTTTTGTAAGATATGCGGTTTTCAGCGGTGAATTTTTTTAAGGTTTGGGATTTTTAAAGTTGAAATTTTTATTTTCACTGCATTCATCGGATTCCTTGTAAATAAAAAATTACCTACACGCGTTCGAACACCTCACCTACTATATGTGAACATCTTCTGTTTCCACTGCGCCATCTGTCAATTATTTATATAAAATTTCATGTGGATTTAAGAAAAGCGTTGAATTTAGCGGTGAATATTTGTAAGATTTGCGATTTTAGCGATGATTTTTATTTCACCCAACCCTGTTAGCGCTGAAAATTTTGTTCACTACATTCTGCTGTTATCGGTGAAAAATTTTCCTTCACCGCTTAAGCGGTGAAAAAAAATTATCACTTATAACCTTTTTTTCGTCGCATTCAATGCATTGAGCGCAAATCTTACGCATTTATTCAAATTTATGGCCAATTTTACATCTTTTAGTGATTGTTAGTGGTGACATCTTGACCCGGGGTTAATACAGTTATTGTTTTATTGTATCGTTCAAGTAGGAGCTAACAAGAAAAAAAGAAACTCTGAAGCTGCCGCCCCATTCTACACACGCACATGCATACACGCCATACACGCATGTATATGTATATATATATATATATATATATATATATATATATATATATATATATATATACATATATATATATGTATATGTATATGTATATATATATATATATATATATATATATATATATATATATGTATGTATATATATACTGGATTTCAGTTCTCGTTTTCAGTTCTCTGTTGTTTTCGACATAATTGATTTCAGATCTCAGCGCCATTCCGCGGGCATTTTTAGTTTCAGGAGAGGACGAAAGCTTTGATTGTTTTGCTCTTTCACTGACCTGTTCTGTGCATGTTTTGGCTAAGACATTCAAATTTAAATCTGTACGTCCTTTAGGAGCAAAAAAAGGCAAAGATGGCACGTTACAGAATTGGAGAGCTTTGATCGTGTTAATTTATCACTGGCCAGTTCTGTTTACATCTTATATGAGACATGCAAATCTGAATCTGTGTGTCTTTTTTGGGGTAAAAAAAGATGGCTACAGAGTTTTCAACAAAAATTAACGTTCCAAGAATATGTTTGAATTTTATTTTGAATTTGAAATCAAATTTTGAGTGCTAACCAAGAGTTGATTATCTTTAGCCACACTTGTAGTACTCGTATTTATACTTGCCCGAAACTGGAGAACGAGACAAAGATTTGCCCAATTTAGACTGGTGCATTACTTATAAATTCCTGAAGCTCAGTACAGGTAGGAACAGCTTGTCTGCTTCAATTGTATCAAAATTTACTTTTTTTAGATAAAATGCAATTTAGAAAGAACTTTGCAACGCAATTTTTCTACAATATTAGCAGTTCATTTCACAAGTTCTTAAAATTTTTTCATTTTTTAATTAAGAAAAGACAACGTGGGATTACTTAATATACATTTTGCTTTATCCTTACGTTTATTTTCAAGACGTTGCAGAATGAATTGCTCATGATCTCAATTATTGGCATCAAGTTGAAAAATCGGACTGAATCGTACTGAATAACTCTGGATTTTCTCTTTCATCCTTACGCTTATAGGGGTTAGCATATGGTGAGAGCCAAGAATTTGTTCCTTCTCCTTCAATATTCTTCAGAAATTGCAAAACTAATTGTCACCGTCAAATGATTTACTCTCGAATGATTTCTCGAATATAAAACAGTAAATATCATAAATTTTTGTTACCAAAAATTTAGAAGTGGTAAAAATGTACACTAAGGATGACATAGGGGCAAAAAAGTCAAAATAACATTCCAAAGTATTTTTAGTTATAGTTTGAGACTGGACAATATATAGGTTTTTGAATCAAGTCAAAGCCATGGCCAAAAAGATGGCTCAAAGAATTCAATCTTTGGGAAAAACGAACCGGATTATAGTATCAGGTTAAATCAGAGCTGATCCATAACTGTTCGATTCTGCTTTTTTTTCTGTGGCCATATTCTGACTACATCAGTTTTTCCTATGTCAAGAAGAAAATCAGAGAGAGAATTTTTTTTCACCGCATTCACCGGATTTCTTACAAAAAAAAACAAAAAACTCTGCACGGGTAAATAACAAAAATTCCCTACACGGGTTCAAACCTCTCACCCCTACATGTCAAAAACTTCTGTTTCCACTGCTCCATCTGTCACTTACTAATAATAAAGTTCCTGTGAATTTAAGATAAGCGTTGAATTTAGAGGTGAATATTTGTAAGATTTGCAATTTTAGCGATGAATTTTTTTTTCACCGAATTATGTTAGCGCTGAAAAACTGATTTCATTACATTCTGCTGTTATCGGTGAAAATTTTCTTTTCCCGCTCAAGCGGTGAAAAAAAATTTTTCACCATTTAAAACTTTCTTTCACCACATTCAATGCATTGAGCAAAAATCTTACACTTTTTATTCAAATTCATCGCAAATCTTACATTTTTTAGCAATTGTTGGCGTTGACACCTCGACCCGGGGTTAATACAGTTAGTGTTTTATCGTATCGTTCAAGTTGGAGCTAACAGGAAAAATCAAAACTCTCAAGTTGCCTCCCCTTCCACACACAAACACACACACACACACACACACACACACACACACACACACACACACACACACAGAGACACACACTGACACGCGTAAACACATTTACTACTCCCACTACATTTATAACCCATATTGAATGAGGTGACTTTATGATTAGCAGTTTTTAACGGTGAAAAAAATTTGTTCGCCGCATTCACCAGATTTTTTACAAAAGAGAAACTGCCGTACACAGGTTCAAACCTGTCACCTCCTACATTTCAACAATTTCTTATTCCACTGCGCCATTTGTCACTTACTTCAATAATATTTCTTGTGAATTCAAGATAAGCGTTGAATCTAGCGGTGAATTTTTGTAAGATTTGCTATTTTAGCGGTGATTTTTGTCACTGCATCCTGATAGCGCTGAAATTTTTTTTCACCATATTCTGCTTTTAACGGTAAAAAAGTTTCTTTCACCGCTTAAGCGATTTTTAGCGGTAAAGTTTTTTTCATCGCATAAGCGGTGAATAAAAATTTTCCACCGCTTAAAAGTTTTTTTTTCAACGCATTCATCGCATTGAGCGCAAATCTTACACTTTTTATTCAAATTCAGTGCAGATCTTACATTTTTAGCTATTTTTAGCGGTGACGCCCCGGTACCTCCTAACAACACTTACCCGTAAAGATTTTTCTAAAATAGAATATCAATATATTATCTCCCGTTTTCCACTTCAGGGAGCTTGATATGAAATGGTTCATTACAATCACGGCATTTTTAAAGATATAGTAATCAGAAATGAAAAACATTTCAAAAAATTTTCTCTACATAATCCGATTCCTAATAGCTAATGACTTCCAACTAATTCGGCTACTGGTATCCAGGTGCCCATACAATTACTAATTCCTTTTTCCCTGTTTTTGCTACGTAAAATTCTTGATTCCATGACTCTGTGTGCAACATCATATCAATCCACAAAAGTTATACAATTTCGAAAAGTTTTTGAAGAAAAATTATGATCCTGTCTAACCAATCTAACAAACCAAAACCTAATGCCAAAACTAAAATCAAGAAAAAAAAGATTGTTTGATTTTTCATGATGGGTTTGATATTGAAGAAAACTCATAGAATAATGTAAAGCGGAACTGATTTAGCGTTTCAGTATTAAGTTCTGATGTATCAGTACTGATTTACTCTGACACAAGGCTCAGGTTAAGCACAAGTTTTAATAATAGGCACTTCTTTGCAACTGTTGCATCTTTTTAACAGCGCCTGAAAAAATACTCACTAAGCAAAAGTTCACGATTAAACAAATATTAATAATTTCGTAATTAGGGAGGCAACAAAATGTATTCATCGGGGAACAAAATTTGTGAAATGAAACTGACTTCAGCTCGTGAAAAAATTTTGAAAGTCAGTTTTTTCAAATTCTGTTTTTAAAATTACTATCTGTTTTGCAGAGTAAAAGATAAGAATTTTGAGCTATTGAATCAAAACTGCTAGCAAATTGGTGTCTTTTGTAGAATAAAATATCAACTGCTTAACACCCTCATTTGCACACCTTCTTTTGGTTAAAATAAGGAGATCACCTTAATGTAGTGAACAATATTTGAAAAAATGCGCTTCTTAGCTCTGTCAAACGAGAAAAAGAACGAATGTTTAGTAAACCTGTTAAAGAAACACGTTTATCTTTCAAATCTGGCGCATTTAAGCCAGAAGTGCTAAGGGAAGTTGCAAGCTACATGTTTTCATAGAATTTTTTCAAAGAAAAGCGTCCTCAAAAAATTTATTTGAAATAATGTTGTTTGGCAAACACAAGAACAAAATTGTCTATCTCGGTCTCCACTTAACGAATTTGTCTGTTTTATTTCATTTCTTTGAAAAAAAGAATTTGAGCTCAAACATAGATCGCATTTATCTTCCTCAAAGACTCGTAGAATGTTTACCTGTTCTCGCCTTTTTGGCGCCCCATTTGTTGATTGCAATTTACTAATGATATGTTCATCCAATTTACTCTTGAGCCTTCTAAATATCAACGACCAGAAAACTGTTACAAAATTCGGCAATCTTTTACTCGGGTAAAGCTTTTGCCTACATTTCTGCAAAAATATAGAATAATCTTGACTAAAAATAATTAAAGCTGAATTGGCGCTGACTGCTCAATCTGGCTAGTACGGGTTTCCAGGTTGCCAGATGAAAACTGGTACGTCCAAACTGCCACAGAAGGAAAGTGTCTCTCTCGAGGCCGCCAGGCGGAAATATGTTATTCCCTGACTTTCGTGCATTCACTAGAATTTTGTTCGTTCCACTCCAAAATTTTTTGCGTACACCAGACATTCGCGTACAGGGCAGATTTTCGTGCAATCATGTTCAGACTTTCAAGCGTTCACCAGACCTTTCATACCTACAACAGATTTCGTACATTCATGTTCACATTTTCCTGCATTCATGTCGCTAAAATTATGCGTGCAAAGTTAAACAAACTGCACTAAATATGCATGACTAATTATTTGAAATTAATATTATTTGTTTATTTCGTTTAAAAATCTTTAAAAATCTTTAAATAACTTTAAAAAGCATTGCAAAATATTTCTGGCTAAATATGATGTAGTCTGGCTTGTAAAGTGTGAAATTGAATTCTGTCTTAAACCTCAAATTCATTTTAAACTCTAGAAGTAAAAGTTTCAAATACAACGCAATTTATTGTCTGCAATTTTTTCAGCATGCAAAATTTTGATGTTCAGTTTGGGCTCTCTGCCTTTAAAGCTGCCACATGATTGGCTAATCCGGACTTCAAAAGTGCTATAAGTCATTTGATAAGTATTAGTTTTTTTCAACAATACTGAAAAAAATATTGCGTTCATTTCCAGATTTGTTAATATAAAGCTTTTTGCGCATCCGTTTTAAGACTGTCCTATATCTTTATCTAGACTTATAAGCGCTCAAGTCCAGACTTTTTCCCGTTAATTTCGAAACTCTCGTGCGTTCACGTTCAGACTTTTGGACTTTATTAGACTATGTATTTATAACGCGAGGTTTCAACGTTGAAAAACTCAAAAATTTTTGAGATTGGAGCTGAATAGTTTGAATTTATGTAAGATATTACATATATTCAATGCATTCACCGCTACTCTTACATAGTTTTGCGTGGATTGTAGCGTAGATCTTGCATTATTTTATGTAAAGTTTAGCGTAGATCCTAAAAACATTTCCACTGAATTTAGCGTTGATCTTAGATATTTAGCGTTGAATTTTGCGTATGGTCTTACATAATTTTGCGGTTCAAAGCGTAGATGTTACATAACTTTTCGATGAATCGAGCGATGAACTTAGTTATGGACTTGTGAGTGTGTGTGTGTGTGTGTGTGTGTGTGTGTGTGTGTGTGTCTGAGGTGGGGGGATGTTGGTTGGCGCGCTAGGTAGGAGGGGGGTAGTTGGGTGCGTAGGGGAGCGGTTAGGGTTAGGTTACCCGTTTTGAGAGTCTCAAAAGTGATTGTTTTGTCATTTTCATGTTTTTTTTGTCATTTTCATTAAAAACTCGTTATAAATTCAATTTTAAATTTAATGAAACTCAACAATTGTCTGTGTAACCCCAAAATTTGGCTAAATGCAATTGATCAGTATTAAACATTTGTAGAAAGTACGCTCAGAAACGCAAAACTAATTAAAATTTACGCTCAGAAACAGCAAAAATATGTAATATCTGCGCTTAGAAACACCTAAATTATATGCAGCGTGATGCTACAATCCGATCTATAAAGAGTGCGGATTTTCAGAAATCTAAGATACTGTGGCACTGTGGTATATCAGGCGACAAGAATGCAAGGGTGGAGTGGTTCGAGCCTCATACGCACAGGCCTACGCGTTGAACTTTTTTAGATGACAAATTTCGTACTTTTTTCTGTGTTGAATGCGTTGATTTTACGTCTGGAAACTCAACGCAGTCAGCGAAAAATCGTTAGAGAAAATTGCGCTGATTTTTCCAATTTGTCAACGCTAGATAACGCTTATGTTAACTAATTTTGGCAAAAATCTTCGGCCAGCGATTAAATAGGAATTTAAAAAAAATTGGGCAGAAATAAAGCTGCTCCTAAGACAAAGATGCATCATCAGAGAACACCTGTGTTTGTAGTTTCGAGTTATTAAAAAATGCTCTTGCCCCCGCCCCAAGTTTAATGGGATTTAATTTTTTGTGCTACAAAGTAACGTGCTATAACGTTTTTTACATAGTAACGTTCTATATAAAAATACATAATTCGTTACAGGGGGCGGGGGAAGGGCAAATCACAATTGATCCCTTTTTTGCTAGACCAATTGAATAATAGTTTATATCAGCATCTTTTTCGAGGCTAAAGAAAAGGCAGTTTGAATATTTTCAAAACTTTTCGAGGCTATTGATATTTCGGTTTCTAAAAGAGACACACCGTGTGCTTCTTCATCTTTTTTGTTTTTTTTTCACGTTATTCGAAAAAAATTACTCGATTAAATTTCAGCACAAAAATTGTTCAGACTTATAATATGGGTTTGAGAATAGATACCTAACAAGAAGGCTCGGTAATGTGCGTACGCACATAATGTTCCGACCCCGCTCATCCACATTCTTGACTTAATTGGCTACCAAATGATAAAGAGATGGAAAACGTTCAAAAACATACATATCGTTCAATAAAAAACCAATGAAATTCGATAATGCCACGCTATAGGGCCGATGAAAGTTGTTGATAATAGGACTAATAGAAAAGACAAAATTAAAAATCAATTAACAATCTTTATTAACGACCAAAACTATCATAAACTCTATAATAAAATATACTAACCAAATCTATAATGAAAAAACCTAAAATCAAAATCGCATCAATTGAAAACGAAAACAATTTAACCTGTACTTTATTAGAACAAATGTAGGACCTGTCCCCCAATGACACTTGTTAACAGGTCGACAAAAAAGAGCAAACAAGTTCAAACTTCAAAAATACTTTTCCATTTTTAAAAACAAATGATTTCACAGTTATTAAGGTCATTAGATATCAACTGAAACACATAAATTGTTCATTAATATCTACATAGGAAGCATTTGAGACCTGTCATTATTCAATTTTCGATTGCGCATAATTTCAAAGACATTGGAATCAAAAATTTTTGTGTGATTTAAAAAGAAACCAAAAACGTACAAATGTTTAAAAATCTAACATTTTATGAGATCTGGTAGTAACAGTAGACAAAATACCGGGAAAAAACCCTTGAAGCTAAAACCGTTATAGATTATAGCTCACTGGAAACGGGTTGTGACCCGTTTTTACACAGACAGCAACAAATCGAAAAAAAAAATAATTAAAAAAAAAGAAAAGAGACGAAACTCTAAAACCCCAAGTTTATTTTCGTAATCAATTTTTTTTAAAAATCACAACAAACTTAGGATTACAACAAAAAACAATGGATAAAGTTTCAACACCTCAGGAGGCCAATTAATAATGAGACTAAGTCACGAGCCCACAAAAAAAACAAATTCATAAAGAAGCCAAAATTTCAAACAATTTTATGACATGACACTGTTCAAGGCACTATAATTACAAGATGTTACCTGCAAGAATTGTAAGTTATCAAATTTTTCCATCTAAGCATCAACGAATCTTCCATAAAAAAGGACTACTAACACACGAAAAAAAAATAAACCCGAAAAATGAACAATATAGAAATCTCAAAACTTTTATTGAAAATAAATGGTCGAAGCAGTCAGTCGCAGCATATGACCGAGCGCAAAAAAATGTTTGAATCAACAAATGTTATTGAGACTTCTATTGAGTGAGATTGAGTTATATGCTGACAAAATTAAAAGAAAAAAAGAGACAGATAAAAAAAAATGTTTTTTTTTTCAAATTTAATTTGAAAGTCACTGAAATCTTTTATGGAACCAATTAAAATCTATCGTTATTGGGTATATTGCGTGCAACAAAGAAAAGAAGGACAAACTTAGGCAAAATAAAAAAAGCACAAAGTTTTGCGAGATAACTATGTCTCAAAAAGCATAGATTATTGAACAAAAATTATTAACATATCCGGATACGGTTTTTTCAAACGTTCTGAGCTTCCCTTACAATGCTTTTTGTTAATTTGACTTTTTAAAATTTGATCATTCGACAAGGAAACAAAATGAACTCATAAAATATGCAATGATGAAAAATAAAAGAAAAAGTGAGAACGCGTAGTTTCAAAATAAAGAAACCATTATTTGAATACAAAATCGTTACCGTTATTAATTTAAAAATCAAAGGAAGCTGATCTATGCCAGTTGTTACCGAGAGTTCGCCCAAAGTTGAGAGAAATAGGAGAAAAATAATGGCAAAATTCACCGCCATTTTCTCAAAAAAATAATAAAGTCATAACAGACATTAGATAACAACTGAAAAAAATTTCTAGGTTCTTTCATACTTTTTATTTTTTGCCGGATCTTTGATTGATGACACTAAGTCAAAAATCATTAGAAATGAAAACAAAGCGCAAGAAATTCATAAAAATTTTTGGAAAACAATTGGTCATAGTCATAAAATCCATGAGCTTAACTCTGAAACCATGGTATAATCCTGTTGAGCCTCGTTCTTTGTAGATATTAGCTGTCATTAATTGAGCCCTGATTTTGAAATTCTTGTCCGTAAATTACATAAAAAACAATTACAAAGCGGAAATTTTTCGAAAAAAAGATTGCGGCTTTTTAAAATCTAGAAAATTTTTATCATAGTGAGATCAGGATCGGCCCAGATATTACTGAGCGTCCACAAAAAACTCAATTGTTGAAATGATTGCGAAGTAGATAAATTCTATACAATTTTTTTCGGTTTGTCGAAAAAAATATTTTGTATTATTATCGACTTAAAATTTGCAAAAAAATTTGCAAAATTGTATTTTCAGTAGACTCTTAAAGCCAGCGGGAGTACAACTAGCTCTTTTTTGGGCTGAAGAAGGTTACGGCCGGTGTTTAAAGGTGTCTATTTCCAGCAAATTTGAAGCAAGTGGGCTGCAAAAGCCATTTTTTCGACAAAAATCTATTTTTTGAAAATTTTAGCAGAAATTCTAGCAAAAAATTTCGAATCGAACAATTAAGCAACCCTCCTCTATCTTTAGAGATAAAGTCAATAACACTACAGTTAACATTCTTAACATATCTTAGCACTATTGCCGAAAATGTGGTCAAGATTGACGGAAATTTGGTCAAAATTGTGAATAAAAACAGAATATAAACAGAATTACGTCTAAAATTCACAAAACTTTAAACCTCGATAACTCCCTATAAAAAGCGAAAATTGAAAAAACTTTTTAATTCCACATTTTACGCTGGACGGGCTTTTTAATGCTACCACTTACAACTCTCTTCGATTATTATATCAATCGGCCAAAATTGTCTGAACAAAAAAACCGATTTGATTATATAGTTCCTCCCCCCTCAGAGAGGGCTCGGAACAAATAGTTGTAAGTTACGCACCCACTTGTTGTCTGATGATGCACATGAAGAAAAGATATTTAAAAGAACTAGGAGATAGTTTCGTTTTCTCTTTAAAGACTCATATTAATGAGTCAAAATATTCAAAGACAAATAATTATTGAATGAAATTAAGACGACTCAATTTTCCTATTTTTACAGGTTTATGGTTTACGATGATATTCGAGCTAAACAAGTAGCAGAAATTTTTGTTTTCTCCTTAAAGACTTTGATATTCGAGCTAAACAAGTAGCAGAAATTTTTGTTTTCTCCTTATATTACGAGTCAAAAACTTCGGAGACAAATATTTTTTGAACAAAAATAAGACAACTTACTTTTTCCTACTTTTGCAGGTTTATGTTCTTTGATGACATTCGAGTAAACTGGAAACTTGTCGGATCAGACTCGATTCATACTAAGAGCAGAACTATCTCAGCATGCGCAGTTATGTGTTCACAAAGATCAAGATGTATATCATTCAACTTCTGCTATGGGAGATTGTGTGACTTGAACAAAGATGACATCTTCAGGGATTTTTTTAACCCTCAAATCAAATAATCAAATTAATCAATTATAATAATCAAATTATAAATTTTACTGCAATTGCAGTACCGAATCTTTCTTATGTTTAATATCGAACAAAAGCGAGGATACCGTCAAAAAATAAATCATAGGAAATTTCATTGTTTTTGGCTAGAAAAAAAAACGATACCGACGATTTCTTAGGTTTAAAAATCGACAATTTCCAACTAGGGATCAACTGATCATTTCCTTTTTTCCTTAACGTCTGGAAAAACCTTCTCAAATGCATCGTTCATCATATTTTTTTCTTTCCTTTCTCTTTTCTGATTTAATAGACAATGGCAAGGATCAACCACCTAGCATTTTTTCCCCAGTACTGATCTTTTGAGCCCCTTCCATCAAGATCATTGAAGCAAATCGCATTATTACTCATGGGGTCTCCTGGTGAGGTAAGCAGTTTTGCATTCAAGTTGTCCTTTTTGTATAAGCAGTTAAAAGGTTGGATCTTTTCCGTTTGTGCCCCCCCCCCCCACCAGCTTAGTGCGGTGCATATAATTTGCCACCACACCCAGAAGCACGTGCAATATTTCTAAATAATGATTTACCTTGTAAAGACACGTGCTCTGTAATTGGGGGAGCATAACGTACGGGGGTGGGGGGGGGGGGGGCAAAACGGAAAAGATCCAGTTTTGTAAAAAGATTAAAAAAGGCACACAAATGATTTCGTTTCAATTTGAAGACTGATCGTCCTATAAGGTATTGGTTGTTGGACGCTCATAGGCAGACTAAAAAAGTTTTTAACCAATTTTAGCGAAAACATTTTGCCAATAAAAAAGAAAGAACAAAAAGATTTTGCAATAAAGAAAAAATATTTACTGCAAGATCGTGCCAATAGATCAAGATGGTGATTTTTTTCCGAGATAAGAATGGACAGACAAAATAGATAGATGCCAATCATGAACGAAAACAAACCAACATACCATTTCTCTCCAAGAACTAAACTTTACGGGGGTCCTATACCTGACTTAAAAAGGTTAGTTTGTTGGTTTTATGGAGACCGTGTACCAAAAAAATGGGCTGCAAAATTCTGCATCAGAAAAATGTTTGTTGGGTTTATGGAGACCGTGTACCAAAAAAATGAGCTGCAAAAAATCTACATCAGAAAAATGTTTGTTGGTTTTATGGAGACCGTGTACCAAAAGAATGAGCTGCAAAAATTCTACATCAGAAAAATGTTTGTTGTACCAAAAAAATTGGCTGCAGAAATTCTACATCAGAAAAATGTTTGTTGGTTTAATGGAGACCGTGTACCAAAAAAATGGGCTGCAAAAATTCTATATCAGAAAAATGTTTGTTGGTTTCATGGAGACCGTGTATCAAAAAAATGAGCTGCAAAAATTCTACATCAGAAAAATGTTTGTTGGTTTTATGGAGACCGTGTACCAAAAGAATGAGCTGCAAAAATTCTACATCAGAAAAATGTTTGTTGTACCAAAAAAATTGGCTGCAGAAATTCTACATCAGAAAAATGTTTGTTGGTTTAATGGAGACCGTGTACCAAAAAAATGGGCTGCAAAAATTCTACATCAGAAAAATGTTTGTTGGTTTTATGGAGACCGTGTACCAAAAGAATGAGCTGCAAAAATTCTACATCAGAAAAATGTTTGTTGTACCAAAAAAATTGGCTGCAAAAATTCTACATCAGAAAAATGTTTGTTGTGTTTATGGAGATCGTGTACCAAAAAAATGAGCTGCAAAAAATCTACATCAGAAAAATGTTTGTTGGTTTTATGGAGACCGTGTACCTAAAGAATGAGCTGCAAAAATTCTACATCAGAAAAATGTTTGTTGTACCAAAAAAATTGGCTGCAAAAATTCTACATCAGAAAAATGTTTGTTGGTTTAATGAAGACCGTGTACCAAAAAAATGGGCTGCAAAAATTATATATCAGAAAAATGTTTGTTGGTTTAATGAAGACCGTGTACCAAAAAAATGGGTTGCAAAAATTCTATATCAGAAAAATGTTTGTTGTACCAAAAAAATTGGCTGCAAAAATTCTACATCAGAAAAATGTTTGTTGGTTTAATGAAGACCGTGTACCAAAAAAATGGGCTGCAAAAATTCTATATCAGAAAAATGTTTGTTGGTTTCAAGGAGACCGAGTACCAAAAGAATGAGCTGCAAAAATTCTACATCAGAAAAATGTTTGTTGTACCAAAAAAATTGGCTGCAAAAATTCTACATCAGAAAAATGTTTGTTGGTTTAATGAAGACCGTGTACCAAAAAAATGGGCTGCAAAAATTCTATATCAGAGAAATGTTTGTTGGTTTCATGGAGACCGTGTATCAAAAAAATGAGCTGCAAAAATTCTACATCAGAAAAATGTTTGTTGGTTTTATGGAGACCGTGTACCAAAAGAATGAGCTGCAAAAATTCTACATCAGAAAAATGTTTGTTGTACCAAAAAAATTGGCTGCAGAAATTCTACATCAGAAAAATGTTTGTTGGTTTAATGGAGACCGTGTACCAAAAAAATGGGCTGCAAAAATTCTACATCAGAAAAATGTTTGTTGGTTTTATGGAGACCGCGTACCAAAAGAATGAGCTGCAAAAATTCTACATCAGAAAAATGTTTGTTGTACCAAAAAAATTGGCTGCAAAAATTCTACATCAGAAAAATGTTTGTTGGGTTTATGGAGACCGTGTACCAAAAACATGAGCTGCAAAAAATCTACATCAGAAAAATGTTTGTTGGTTTTATGGAGACCGTGTACCAAAAGAATGAGCTGCAAAAATTCTACATCAGAAAAATGTTTGTTGTACCAAAAAAATTGGCTGCAAAAATTCTACATCAGAAAAATGTTTGTTGGTTTAATGAAGACCGTGTACCAAAAGAATGGGCTGCAAAAATTCTATATCAGAAAAATGTTTGTTGGTTTAATGAAGACCGTGTACCAAAAAAATGGGTTGCAAAAATTCTGTATCAGAAAAATGTTTGTTGGTTTCATGGAGACCGTGTACCAAAAAAATGAGCTGCAAAAAATCTACATCAGAAAAATGTTTGTTGGTTTTATGGAGACCGTGTACCAAAAGAATGAGCTGCAAAAATTCTACATCAGAAAAATGTTTGTTGTACCAAAAAAATTGGCTGCAGAAATTCTACATCAGAAAAATGTTTGTTGGTTTAATTGAGACCGTGTACCAAAAAAATGGGCTGCAAAAATTCTACATCAGAAAAATGTTTGTTGGTTTTATGGAGACCGTGTACCAAAAGAATGAGCTGCAAAAATTCTACATCAGAAAAATGTTTGTTGTACCAAAAAAATTGGCTGCAAAAATTCTACATCAGAAAAATGTTTGTTGGGTTTATGGAGACCATGTACCAAAAAAATGAGCTGCAAAAAATCTACATCAGAAAAATGTTTGTTGGTTTTATGGAGACCGTGTACCAAAAGAATGAGCTGCAAAAAATTCTACATCAGAAAAATGTTTGTTGTACCAAAAAAATTGGCTGCAAAAATTCTACATCAGAAAAATGTTTGTTGGTTTAATGGAGACCGTGTACCAAAAAAATGGGCTGCAAAAATTCTACATCAGAAAAATGTTTGTTGGTTTTATGGAGACCGTGTACCAAAAGAATGAGCTGCAAAAATTCTACATCAGAAAAATGTTTGTTGTACCAAAAAAATTGGCTGCAAAAATTCTACATCAGAAAAATGTTTGTTGTGTTTATGGAGACCGTGTACCAAAAAAATGAGCTGCAAAAAATCTACATCAGAAAAATGTTTGTTGGTTTTATGGAGACCGTGTACCAAAAGAATGAGCTGCAAAAATTCTACATCAGAAAAATGTTTGTTGTACTAAAAAAATTGGCTGCAAAAATTCTACATCAGAAAAATGTTTGTTGGTTTAATGAAGACCGTGTACCAAAAAAATGGGCTGCAAAAATTCTATATCAGAAAAATGTTTGTTGGTTTAATGAAGACCGTGTACCAAAAAAATGGGCTGCAAAAATTCTACATCAGAAAAATGTTTGTTGTACCAAAAAAATTGGCTGCAAAAATTCTACATCAGAAAAATGTTTGTTGGTTTAATGAAGACCGTGTACCAAAAAAATGGGCTGCAAAAATTCTATATCAGAAAAATGTTTGTTGGTTTCATGGAGACCGTGTATCAAAAAAATGAGCTGCAAAAATTCAACATCAGAAAAATATTTGTTGGTTTTATGGAGACCGTGTACCAAAAGAATGAGCTGCAAAAATTCTACATCAGAAAAATGTTTGTTGTACCAAAAAAATTGGCTGCAGAAATTCTACATCAGAAAAATGTTTGTTGGTTTAATGGAGACCGTGTACCAAAAAAATGGTCTGCAAAAATTCTACATCAGAAAAATGTTTGTTGGTTTTATGGAGACCGCGTACCAAAAGAATGAGCTGCAAAAATTCTACATCAGAAAAATGTTTGTTGTACCAAAAAAATTGGCTGCAAAAATTCTACATCAGAAAAATGTTTGTTGGGTTTATGGAGACCGTGTACCAAAAAAATGAGCTGCAAAAAATCTACATCAGAAAAATGTTTGTTGGTTTTATGGAGACCGTGTACCAAAAGAATGGGCTGCAAAAATTCTATATCAGAAAAATGTTTGTTGGTTTAATGAAGACCATGTACCAAAAAAATGGGTTGCAAAAATTCTATATCTGAAAAATGTTTGTTGTACCAAAAAAAATTGGCTGCAAAAATTCTACATCAGAAAAATGTTTGTTGGGTTTATGGAGACCGTGTACCAAAAAAATGAGCTGCAAAAAATCTACATCAGAAAAATGTTTGTTGATTTTATGGAGACCGTGTACCAAAAGAATGGGCTGCAAAAATTCTATATCAGAAAAATGTTTGTTGGTTTAATGAAGACCGTGTACCAAAAAAATGGGCTGCAAAAATTCTATATCAGAAAAATGTTTGTTGGTTTCATGGAGACCGTGTATCAAAAAAATGAGCTGCAAAAATTCTACATCAGAAACATGTTTGTTGGTTTTATGGAGACCGTGTACCAAAAGAATGAGCTGCAAAAATTCTACATCAGAAAAATGTTTGTTGTACCAAAAAAATTGGCTGCAGAAATTCTACATCAGAAAAATGTTTGTTGGTTTAATGGAGACCGTGTACCAAAAAAATGGGCTGCAAAAATTCTACATCAGAAAAATGTTTGTTGGTTTTATGGAGACCGCGTACCAAAAGAATGAGCTGCAAAAATTCTACATCAGAAAAATGTTTGTTGTACCAAAAAAAATTGGCTGCAAAAATTCTACATCAGAAAAATGTTTGTTGGGTTTATGTAGACCGTGTACCAAAAAAATGAGCTGCAAAAAATCTACATCAGAAAAATGTTTGTTGGTTTTATGGAGACCGTGTACCAAAAGAATGAGCTGCAAAAATTCTACATCAGAAAAATGTTTGTTGTACCAAAAAAATTGGCTGCAAAAATTCTACATCAGAAAAATGTTTGTTGGGTTTATGTAGACCGTGTACCAAAAAAATGAGCTGCAAAAAATCTACATCAGAAAAATGTTTGTTGGTTTTATGGAGACCGTGTACCAAAAGAATGAGCTGCAAAAATTCTACATCAGAAAAATGTTTGTTGTATCAAAAAAATGAGCTGCAAAAATTCTACATCAGAAACATGTTTGTTGGTTTTATGGAGACCGTGTACCAAAAGAATGAGCTGCAAAAATTCTACATCAGAAAAATGTTTGTTGTACCAAAAAAATTGGCTGCAGAAATTCTACATCAGAAAAATGTTTGTTGGTTTAATGGAGACCGTGTACCAAAAAAATGGGCTGCAAAAATTCTACATCAGAAAAATGTTTGTTGGTTTTATGGAGACCGCGTACCAAAAGAATGAGCTGCAAAAATTCTACATCAGAAAAATGTTTGTTGTACCAAAAAAATTGGCTGCAAAAATTCTTCATCAGAAAAATGTTTGTTGGGTTTATGGAGACCGTGTACCAAAAAAATGAGCTGCAAAAAATCTACATCATAAAAATGTCTGTTGGTTTTATGGAGACCGTGTACCAAAAGAATGAGCTGCAAAAATTCTACATCAGAAAAATGTTTGTTGTACCAAAAAAATTGGCTGCAAAAATTCTACATCAGAAAAATGTTTGTTGGTTTAATGAAGACCGTGTACCAAAAAAATGGGCTGCAAAAATTCTACATCAGAAAAATGTTTGTTGTACCAAAAAAAATTGGCTGCAAAAATTCTACATCAGAAAAATGTTTGTTGGGTTTATGTAGACCGTGTACCAAAAAAATGAGCTGCAAAAAATCTACATCAGAAAAATGTTTGTTGGTTTTATGGAGACCGTGTACCAAAAGAATGAGCTGCAAAAATTCTACATCAGAAAAATGTTTGTTGTACCAAAAAAATTGGCTGCAAAAATTCTACATCAGAAAAATGTTTGTTGGTTTAATGAAGACCGTGTACCAAAAAAATGGGCTGCAAAAATTCTATATCAGAAAAATGTTTGTTGCTTTCATGGAGACCGTGTATCAAAAAAATGAGCTGCAAAAATTCTACATCAGAAACATGTTTGTTGGTTTTATGGAGACCGTGTACCAAAAGAATGAGCTGCAAAAATTCTACATCAGAAAAATGTTTGTTGTACCAAAAAAATTGGCTGCAGAAATTCTACATCAGAAAAATGTTTGTTGGTTTAATGGAGACCGTGTACCAAAAAAATGGGCTGCAAAAATTCTACATCAGAAAAATGTTTGTTGGTTTTATGGAGACCGCGTACCAAAAGAATGAGCTGCAAAAATTCTACATCAGAAAAATGTTTGTTGTACCAAAAAAATTGGCTGCAAAAATTCTTCATCAGAAAAATGTTTGTTGGGTTTATGGAGACCGTGTACCAAAAAAATGAGCTGCAAAAAATCTACATCATAAAAATGTCTGTTGGTTTTATGGAGACCGTGTACCAAAAGAATGAGCTGCAAAAATTCTACATCAGAAAAATGTTTGTTGTACCAAAAAAATTGGCTGCAGAAATTCTACATCAGAAAAATGTTTGTTGGTTTTATGGAGACCGTGTACCAAAAGAATGAGCTGCAAAAATTCTACATCAGAAAAATGTTTGTTGTACCAAAAAAATTGGCTGCAAAAATTCTACATCAGAAAAATGTTTGTTGGTTTAATGAAGACCGTGTACCAAAAAAATGGGCTGCAAAAATTCTATATCAGAAAAATGTTTGTTGGTTTCATGGAGACCGTGTATCAAAAAAATGAGCTGCAAAAATTCTACATCAGAAACATGTTTGTTGGTTTTATGGAGACCGTGTACCAAAAGAATGAGCTGCAAAAATTCTACATCAGAAAAATGTTTGTTGTACCAAAAAAATTGGCTGCAGAAATTCTACATCAGAAAAATGTTTGTTGGTTTAATGGAGACCGTGTACCAAAAAAATGGGCTGCAAAAATTCTACATCAGAAAAATGTTTGTTGGTTTTATGGAGACCGCGTACCAAAAGAATGAGCTGCAAAAATTCTACATCAGAAAAATGTTTGTTGTACCAAAAAAATTGGCTGCAAAAATTCTTCATCAGAAAAATGTTTGTTGGGTTTATGGAGACCGTGTACCAAAAAAATGAGCTGCAAAAAATCTACATCATAAAAATGTCTGTTGGTTTTATGGAGACCGTGTACCAAAAGAATGAGCTGCAAAAATTCTACATCAGAAAAATGTTTGTTGTACCAAAAAAATTGGCTGCAAAAATTCTACATCAGAAAAATGTTTGTTGGTTTAATGAAGACCGTGTACCAAAAAAATGGGCTGCAAAAATTCTATATCAGAAAAATGTTTGTTGGTTTAATGAAGACCGTGTACCAAAAAAATGGGTTGCAAAAATTCTGTATCAGAAAAATGTTTGTTGGTTTCATGGAGACCGTGTACCAAAAAAATGAGCTGCAAAAAATCTACATCAGAAAAATGTTTGTTGGTTTTATGGAGACCGTGTACCAAAAGAATGAGCTGCAAAAATTCTACATCAGAAAAATGTTTGTTGTACCAAAAAAATTGGCTGCAGAAATTCTACATCAGAAAAATGTTTGTTGGTTTAATTGAGACCGTGTACCAAAAAAATGGGCTGCAAAAATTCTACATCAGAAAAATGTTTGTTGGTTTTATGGAGACCGTGTACCAAAAGAATGAGCTGCAAAAATTCTACATCAGAAAAATGTTTGTTGTACCAAAAAAATTGGCTGCAAAAATTCTACATCAGAAAAATGTTTGTTGGGTTTATGGAGACCATGTACCAAAAAAATGAGCTGCAAAAAATCTACAACAGAAAAATGTTTGTTGGTTTTATGGAGACCGTGTACCAAAAGAATCAGCTGCAAAAAATTCTACATCAGAAAAATGTTTGTTGTACCAAAAAAATTGGCTGCAAAAATTCTACATCAGAAAAATGTTTGTTGGTTTAATGGAGACCGTGTACCAAAAAAATGGGCTGCAAAAATTCTACATCAGAAAAATGTTTGTTGGTTTTATGGAGACCGTGTACCAAAAGAATGAGCTGCAAAAATTCTACATCAGAAAAATGTTTGTTGTACCAAAAAAATTGGCTGCAAAAATTCTACATCAGAAAAATGTTTGTTGGGTTTATGGAGACCGTGTACCAAAAAAATGAGCTGCAAAAAATCTACATCAGAAAAATGTTTGTTGGTTTTATGGAGACCGTGTACCAAAAGAATGAGCTGCAAAAATTCTACATCAGAAAAATGTTTGTTGTACCAAAAGAATGAGCTGCAAAAATTCTACATCAGAAAAATGTTTGTTGTACCAGAAAAATTGGCTGCAAAAATTCTACATCAGAAAAATGTTTGTTGGGTTTATGGAGACCATGTACCAAAAAAATGAGCTGCAAAAAATCTACATCAGAAAAATGTTTGTTGGTTTTATGGAGACCGTGTACCAAAAGAATGAGCTGCAAAAAATTCTACATCAGAAAAATGTTTGTTGTACCAAAAAAATTGGCTGCAAAAATTCTACATCAGAAAAATGTTTGTTGGTTTAATGGAGACCGTGTACCAAAAAAATGGGCTGCAAAAATTCTACATCAGAAAAATGTTTGTTGGTTTTATGGAGACCGTGTACCAAAAGAATGAGCTGCAAAAATTCTACATCAGAAAAATGTTTGTTGTACCAAAAAAATTGGCTGCAAAAATTCTACATCAGAAAAATGTTTGTTGGGTTTATGGAGACCGTGTACCAAAAAAATGAGCTGCAAAAAATCTACATCAGAAAAATGTTTGTTGGTTTTATGGAGACCGTGTACCAAAAGAATGAGCTGCAAAAATTCTACATCAGAAAAATGTTTGTTGTACCAAAAAAATTGGCTGCAAAAATTCTACATCAGAAAAATGTTTGTTGGTTTAATGAAGACCGTGTACCAAAAAAATGGGCTGCAAAAATTCTATATCAGAAAAATGTTTGTTGGTTTAATGAAGACCGTGTACCAAAAAAATGGGTTGCAAAAATTCTATATCAGAAAAATGTTTGTCGTACCAAAAAAATTGGCTGCAAAAATTCTACATCAGAAAAATGTTTGTTGGTTTAATGAAGACCGTGTACCAAAAAAATGGGCTGCAAAAATTCTATATCAGAAAAATGTTTGTTGGTTTCATGGAGACCGTGTACCAAAAGAATGAGCTGCAAAAATTCTACATCAAAAAAATGTTTGTTGTACCAAAAAAATTGGCTGCAAAATTTCTACATCAGAAAAATGTTTGTTGGTTTAATGAAGACCGTGTACCAAAAAAATGGGCTGCAAAAATTCTATATCAGAAAAATGTTTGTTGGTTTCATGGAGACCGTGTATCAAAAAAATGAGCTGCAAAAATTCTACATCAGAAAAATATTTGTTGGTTTTATGGAGACCGTGTACCAAAAGAATGAGCTGCAAAAATTCTACATCAGAAAAATGTTTGTTGTACCAAAAAAATTGGCTGCAGAAATTCTACATCAGAAAAATGTTTGTTGGTTTAATGGAGACCGTGTACCAAAAAAATGGGCTGCAAAAATTCTACATCAGAAAAATGTTTGTTGGTTTTATGGAGACCGCGTACCAAAAGAATGAGCTGCAAAAATTCTACATCAGAAAAATGTTTGTTGTACCAAAAAAATTGGCTGCAAAAATTCTACATCAGAAAAATGTTTGTTGGGTTTATGGAGACCGTGTACCAAAAAAATGAGCTGCAAAAAATCTACATCAGAAAAATGTTTGTTGGTTTTATGGAGACCGTGTACCAAAAGAATGAGCTGCAAAAATTCTACATCAGAAAATTGTTTGTTGTACCAAAAAAATTGGCTGCAAAAATTCTACATCAGAAAAATGTTTGTTGGTTTAATGAAGACCGTGTACCAAAAAAATGGGCTGCAAAAATTCTATATCAGAAAAATGTTTGTTGGTTTAATGAAGACCGTGTACCAAAAAAATGGGTTGCAAAAATTCTATATCAGAAAAATTTTTGTTGGTTTCATGGAGACCGTGTACCAAAAAAATGAGCTGCAAAAAATCTACATCAGAAAAATGTTTGTTGGTTTTATGGAGGCCGTGTACCAAAAGAATGAGCTGCAAAAATTCTACATCAGAAAAATGTTTGTTGTACCAAAAAAATTGGCTGCAGAAACTCTACATCAGAAAAATGTTTGTTGGTTTAATTGAGACCGTGTACCAAAAAAATGGGCTGCAAAAATTCTACATCAGAAAAATGTTTGTTGGTTTTATGGAGACCGTATACCAAAAGAATGAGCTGCAAAAATTCTACATCAGAAAAATGTTTGTTGTACCAAAAAAATTGGCTGCAAAAATTCTACATCAGAAAAATGTTTGTTGGGTTTATGGAGACCATGTACCAAAAAAATGAGCTGCAAAAAATCTACATCAGAAAAATGTTTGTTGGTTTTATGGAGACCGTGTACCAAAAGAATGAGCTGCAAAAAATTCTACATCAGAAAAATGTTTGTTGTACCAAAAAAATTGACTGCAAAAATTCTACATCAGAAAAATGTTTGTTGGTTTAATGGAGACCGTGTACCAAAAAAATGGGCTGCAAAAATTCTATGTCAGAAAAATGATTGTTGGTTTTATGGAGACCGTGTACCAAAAATATGAGCTGCGAAAATTCTACATAAGAAAAATGTTTGTTGGTTTTATGGAGACCGTGTACCAAAAAAATGGGCTGCAAAATTTCTACATAAAAAAATGTTTGTTGGTTTTATGGAGACCGTGTACCAAAAAAATGGGCTGCAAAAATTCTACATCAGAAAAATGTCTGTTGGTTTTGTGAAGACCGTGTACCAAAAAAATGGGCTGCAAAAATTCTTCATCAGAAAAATGTTTGTTGGTTTTAAGGAGACCGTGTACCAAAAGAATGGGCTGCAAAAATTCTACATCAGAAAAATTTTTGTTGGTTTTATGAAGACCGTGTACCAAAAAAATGGGCTGCAAAAATTCTACACAAGAAAAATGTTTGTTGGTTTTATGGAGACCGTGTACCAAAAAAATGGGCTGCAAAAATTATACATCAGAAAAATGTCTGTTGGTTTTATGGAGACCGTGTACCAAAAAAATGGGCTGCAAAAACTCTACATCAGAAAAATGTTTGTTGGTTTTATGGAGACCGTGTACCAAAAGAATGAGCTGCAAAAATTCTACATCAGAAAAAAGTTTGTTGGTTTTATGGAGAACGTGTACCAAAAAAATGGGCTGCAAAATTTCTACACAAGAAAAATGTTTGTTGGGTTTATGGAGACCGTGTACCAAAAAATGGGCTGCAAAAATTCTACATCAGAAAAATGCCTGTTGGTTTTATGGAGACCGTGTACCAAAAAAATGGGCTGCAAAGTTTCTACATCAGAAAAATGTTTGTTGGTTTTATGGAGACCGTGTACTAAGAAAATGGGCTGCAAAAATTATACATCAGAAAAATGTTTGTTGGTTTTATGGAGACCGTGTACCAAAAGAATGAGCTGAAAAAATTCTAAATCAGAAAAATATTTGTTGGTTTTATGGAGACCGTTTACCAAAAAAATGGGCTGCAAAAATTCTACATCAGAAAAAGGTTTGTCGGTTTTATGGAGACCGTGTACCAAAAAAATGGGCTGCACAAACTCTACATCAGAAAAATGTTTGTTGTACCAAAAAATTGGCTTCAAAAATTCTACATCAGAAAAACTTTGTAATTTACAGCTACTTTTTTGAGTTATGTCAGAACAACTGAGCAAATGAATGGTCTCTTAAACCTAATTTGAATTGATTTAGATTAACCATTTGGCTGCTTTCAATCAATATATGCTAATTTATGATAGGACTAGCCTAGAACTTTGAACAAATTAGATTAAGTTTAGGGATTATTTAAACAATAATACACTCTGTCAGAAGATGAAAAATCACTCTTTAACTCAAACATTTTTTATCTCTTATGAATGGAAATGATGGAGAATTTTTTCCATATCATATTTGGTTTAAAAATAAGTCAAAAATAAAGCATGCAAGGATAAGGTATTGAATTATATCAACTGTTGCAATGAATAAAAATTTCTAAGGGCAGTTTATCTTAACTAAATTAAAGTATATTTTTTTAACAATTGCAATTTAAAACCAAAACTTTCAAAAGCTCAGTATAGTTTTCGGCTTATTAATCAGCCCGCTATTTACGTATGCAATATTTTTATTTAAAAAACTAAAAAAAACAATTGGAAGACATATTTAAAGTAATTTTTCAAACTTTAAAAATCTACCGGCAGTTCGGACGATCGGGTACTTTTGGAACGACATTCTAACTGCGTATACGGCGGAATGCTCGAACAGTCACATCCGAAATGTCTCGACGCAGGAATTGAGATAGCAATAAAAAACGATACATATTCTGGCGTCTGTGAAGACATCAAAACGAAGCGATTAGATTCAGTTAGTATATCGAGCGTCGATTCTGTCGAAGAGGAAGACTATTCGTGGACCGATTCAGAGACAATGTTTGCTATGGCCCGTTTCACGGCGGACAGGAATAACACAAATTTCTTTCGAAGAGGAATAGTTATTTTAAATCAGCTTTAAGTTATAAGTATAAAAAGGATGCTCGCTAATTTGAGTTTGTACATGATGTTCCGAACCGAGCTCATCTACATTTTTGACTTAATTTTAAAGCAAATGATGAGATACTTAAAAATAGATATTTGAGTTTAAAAAACAAAACACAACCGAAATACTAATTCAATTACATAATATCATGCCTCTTTACAGCGCTCAAAAGATCTGCCATTATAAAGATTCAGAGGAAAAAAACAAACAAAATAAGCAAAAACAAAAACTAGCGAGTGCGCTATAAAAGAAGATAAAAGAAGCAAAATTTTAATTTTGACAAATCACAAAAATTTTACAAAAAAGACATATTGTTCAACAAACATAACATCAATTGCGACATGATATCAATTGAAAAATTGTTTTTGAATTACAAGGAACTGGATGGAACGTCTCATTGATGAGAATAACTTACAAGTTGACAAAAAGAACAAATATTGACAAGTATAAAAAGTCTTTGAAAACGAACAAAATCATAAATTGTAATATTATTGGCTATGAAATATTTGTATTGAGTAACACATTCATTTAATCCTCAATTAAAATCTATGAAACCAGTCACCATTTTACGACTGCATCAAAAAAAAAGCAAAAACAGCAAATTCAAAAAAGAGCGAGAAAAAGGTCGAAACCTATAAAAAAAAGAAAATTTTAGTAAAAAAATTTCAAACCTCATATAGTTTATAACAGCAATGGTGTTCATCTTTTTTTTTAACAATATGACCTCAAAAAATCAACAAGTATGAACAAATATAATAAATTTTGGAGAAAACCCGTTATATCAACGTCATTATATTCAATAAATTTGAACGGATGTAAAAAGATAGTCTAAGTTATCATTCAATGAAAAAGCAAGGATGTTTGTCTATCAAAAGTTTTCAACAGGACAACACAATAAGTCTTAAGATTATGAAAATAAAAACAAATAAATTCAACAACCAAAAACTCAGTAGGAAATTCCAAGAAGAAAAAGTCGAAGCCATTTCAACCACACGCGTTTCTCTGACAACTTTTCTCCTGATTCATTGGAAATCTTCTCTAAGCAATTGAGAACTATCAATATTGGGATGATGCGATAAAATTTCAAAAGGAACCAAAAATGAAAATTCCAATTTTTTTTTGAAATTATCAAAACTCGTGGCATCGAAGTCGTAAAAGTAATAGTTAGCTGATAAAACAACTTACCTGATTAATTTTGGTTGCAGTAAAAAGAGGGTGAGTCCTGTTTTTAGTGAGACTGACTTACAGTTCATGAAAAAGTTTAGTAATGAAAAAAATCATAATTCTCTTTAAAAGTCTTGGCAGCGACTAAATTCAATAGCTCTCAACAGAAGACAATACACACGCAAAGTTGTGCCTCAATAGGAAGCTGAGGATGTTTGTCATTCCTAAGTCATCAAAAAGTCATCATAAAAAGTCTTATGGTTATGAAAAGAACAACAAAAGCAGGCTAAAACAGGGAACTCAGTAGAAAAGGGCAAGAAAAAGTCGAAGCCAATTAAACCAGAAAATTTTCTCTGAAAACTTTGTCTATGAACCATTGAAGGACTTCCCTAAGCCACTGGGAAATATCAATATTAGGATAATGTTATAAGTTTTCAAAGGAAACCAAAATTACAAAAAAACATCCCGTTACTAAAAAAGAATATTGAAAATTCGTGGCATCGAAGACATAAAACCAAAACTTAGAAAACAAAACTGCTGAACAGACTCACTTTAGTTGTAGTAAAAGAGGTCTTGTCATTACTGATACTGACTTGCCGTTCACAAAATAATTTTAAGATTGGTTAATGTCCAGAGAACATTCTAAAAAATTAATTTTTAAGTCTTAACAGCCATTAAATTCAAGAGCTTTCAATGAAAGTCAAAAAATAAACCAACTTACGCCTCAATGGAAAGACAAGGGTATTTATCATCAAAATGCCATCAATGAAACGTAACAATAAGTGCCACGATTATGAAAACAACAACAAATTCAGTCAAAAATCGAAAAAAGCAGAAATAGGAGACGAAAGTTTTGCAGCCAATTAAACCAATCTTGTCTTCAAAAACTTTATCTATGAACCATTGAACGACTTCTTTAAGCCACTGGGAAATATCGATGTTAGCATAATGTGCTAAAATTTCAAAGGGAACCAAAATCATAAAAAAATTTCCAGTAAGTAAAAGAAGAATTATGAAAATTCGTGACATCGAATTCATAAAACTAAAAGTTAGGAGGAAGAACTGCTGAGCAGATTCACTTTAGTTGCAGTAAGAAAAGAGGTCTTGTCATTACTGAGAACCAAAAATAAAAAATCCGATTGTTTTTTGAAACTATCAAAACTCGTGGCAACGAAATTATAAAGACAATAGTTAGCGGATAAAACTACTTATCTGATTAATTTTGGTGCAGTAAAAAGTGGGTGAGTCCTGTCAATACTGAGACTGACTTACAGTTCATGAATAAAAGATTAGTAATAAAAAAATTTACAATTTTCTTTAAAATCTTAGCGGCCACTAAATGCAATAGCTCTCAAAAGAAGACAATACATACGCAAAGTTGTACCTCAATAGGAAGCTGAGGATGTTTGTCATTCCTAAGTCATCAATAAGTCATCACAAAAATTCTTAGGATTATGAAAACAACAACAAAAGCAGGTAAAAACCAGGAAGTCAGTAGAAAAGTGCAAGAAAGTGTCGAAGCCAATTACACCTGAAAATTTTCTCTGAAAACTTTATCTATGAACCATTGAACAACTTCTTTGAGCCACTGGGAAATATCAATGTTAGGATAATGTGATAGAATTTCGTGGGGAACCAAAATTACAAAAAAAAATTCCAAAAACTGAAAGAAGAATTATGAAAATTCGTGGCATCGAAGTCATAAAACCAAATATTAGAAAACAAAACTGCTGAGCAGAATCACTTTAGCTGAAGTATTTGAGACTGACTTACCGTTCACGAAATAAGTTTAAGATTCTTTAAAGTCCAAAAATTATTCTAAAAAATTAATTTTTAAGCATTAACAGCCATTAAATTCAAGAGCTCTCAATGAAAGTCAAAAAATAAACCAAGTTATGCCTCAATGGAAAGACTGGGATATTTATCATAAAAATGCCATGTATGAGACGTCACAATAGGTGCTACGATTATGAAAACAACAACAAATACAGTCAAAAATCAAACAAGGCAGAAATAGGAGAAGAAAGTTTTGCAGCCAATTAAAGCAATCTTTTCTCCAAAAATTTCATCTATGAACCATTGAACGATTTCTTTAAGCCACTGGGAAATCAATGGTAGGATATTGTAATAAAATTTCAAAGGGAACCAAAATAACAAAAAAATTTCCAGAAAAAAGAAGAAGAATTATGAAAATTCGTGTCATCGAAGTCATAAAACCAAAAATAAGAAAAAAAACTTCTCAGCAGATGCAGTTTAGTTGCAGTAAAAAATAGGTCTTGTCGTTACGGAGACTGACTTACCGTTCAGGAAACAAGTTTAAGATTGTTTAATGTCCAAAAATATTTCTAAAGTTAAATTTTCACACAAACAGCCATTATATTCAAGAGCTTTCAACAAAGGTCAAAAAACAAACCAAGTTATGCCTCAATGGACAGACAAGGGTTTTGATCATCAAAATGCCATCAATGAGACGTCACAATAAGTGCTACGATTATGAAAACAACAATAAATACAGTCAAAAATCAAAAAAGGCAGAAATAGGAGAAGAAAGTTTCGCAGCCAATTAAAGCAATCTTTTCTCCAAAAATTTTATCTAAAAACCATTGAATGACTTCTTTAAGCCACTGGGAAATATCAACGTTAGGATAATGTAATAAAATTTCAAACGGAACCAAAATAACAAAAAAATGCCAGAAAGTAAAAGAAGAATTATGAAATTTCGTGGCATCGAAGTCATAAAACCAAAAATTAGAAAAAAAAAATTGCTGAGCAGATTCACATTAGTTGCAGTAAGAAAAGAGGTCTTGTCATTACGGAGACTGACTTACCGTTCAGGAAATAAGTTTAAGATTGTTTAATGTCCAAAACTTTTTCTAAAGTTAATTTTTCAGACAAACAGCCATTATATTCAAGAGCTTTCAGCAAAGGTCAAAAAATAAACCAATTTGTGCCTCAATGGACAGACAAGGGTTTTGATCATCAAAATGCCTTCAATGAAACGTCACAATAAGTGCTACGATTATGAAAACAACAACAAATACAGTCAAAAATCAAAAAAGGCAGAAATAGGAGAAGAAAGTTTCGCTGCCAATTAAAGAGATCTTTTCTCCAAAAATTTTATCTATAAACTATTGAACGACCTTTTAAGCCACTGGGAAATCAATGGTAGGATAATGTAATAAAATTTCAAAGGGAACCAAAATAACAAAAAAATTTCCAGAAAGTAGAAGAAGAATTATGAAAATTCGTGGCATCGAAGTCATAAAACCAAAAATAAGAAAAAAAACTTCTCAGTAGATGCAGTTTAGTTGCAGTAAGAAAAGATGTCTTGTCGTTACGGAGACTGACTTACCGTTCAGGAAATAAGTTTAAGATTGTTTAATGTCCAAAAATATTTCTAAAGTTAATTTTTCACACAAACAGCATTATATTCAAGAGCTTTCAACAAAGGTCAAAAAATAAACCAAGTTATGCCTCAATGGACAGACAAGGGTTTTGATCATCAAAATGCCATCAATGAGACGTCACAATAGGTACTACGATTATGAAAACAACAACAAATACAGTCAAAAATCAAAAAAGGCAGAAATAAGAGAAGAAAGTTTCGCAGCCAATTAAAGCAAACTTTTCTCCAAAAATTTTATGTAAAAACCATTGAATGACTTCTTTAAGCCACTGGGAAATATCAAGGTAAGGATAATGTGATAAAATTTCAAGTGGAACCAAAATAACAAAAAAATTCCAGAAAGTAAAAGAAGAATTATGAAAATTCGTGGCATCGAAGTCATAAAACCAAAAATTAGAAAAAAATCTGCTGAGCAGATTCACATTAGTTGCAGTAAGAAAAGAGGTCTTGTCATTACGGAGACTGACTTACCGTTCAGGAAATAAGTTTAAGATTGTTTAATGTCCAAAACTTTTTCTGAAGTTAATTTTTCAGACAAACAGCCATTATATTCAAGAGCTTTCAGCAAAGGTCAAAAAGAGCAAAGTCGTAAAAGTAATAGTTAGCTGATAAAACAACTTACCTGATTAATTTTGGTTGCAGTAAAAAGAGGGTGAGTCCTGTTTTTAGTGAGACTGACTTACAGTTCATGAAAAAGTTTAGTAATGAAAAAAATCATAATTCTCTTTAAAAGTTTTGGCAGCGACTAAATTCAATAGCTCTCAACAGAAGACAATACACACGCAAAGTTGTGCCTCAATAGGAAGCTGAGGATGTTTGTCATTCCTAAGTCATCAAAAAGTCATCATAAAAAGTCTTATGGTTATGAAAAGAACAACAAAAGCAGGCTAAAACAGGGAACTCAGTAGAAAAGGGCAAGAAAAAGTCGAAGCCAATTAAACCAGAAAATTTTCTCTGAAAAATTTGTCTATGAACCATTGAAGGACTTCCCTAAGCCACTGGGAAATATCAATATTAGGATAATGTTATAAGTTTTCAAAGGAAACCAAAATTACAAAAAAAACATCCCGTTACTAAAAAAAAATATTGAAAATTCGTGGCATCGAAGACATAAAACCAAAACTTAGAAAACAAAACTGCTGAACAGACTCACTTTAGTTGTAGTAAAAGAGGTCTTGTCATTACTGATACTGACTTGCCGTTCACAAAATAATTTTAAGATTGGTTAATGTCCAGAGAACATTCTAAAAAATTAATTTTTAAGTCTTAACAGCCATTAAATTCAAGAGCTTTCAATGAAAGTCAAAAAATAAACCAACTTACGCCTCAATAGAAAGACAAGGGTATTTATCATCAAAATGCCATCAATGAAACGTAACAATAAGTGCAACGATTATGAAAACAACAACAAATTCAGTCAAAAATCGAAAAAAGCAGAAATAGGAGACGAAAGTTTTGCAGCCAATTAAACCAATCTTGTCTTCAAAAACTTTATCTATGAACCATTGAACGACTTCTTTAAGCCACTGGGAAATATTGATGTTAGGATAATGTGCTAAAATTTCAAAGGGAACCAAAATCATAAAAAAATTTCCAGTAAGTAAAAGAAGAATTATGAAAATTCGTGACATCGAATTCATAAAACTAAAAGTTAGGAGGAAGAACTGCTGAGCAGATTCACTTTAGTTGCAGTAAGAAAAGAGGTCTTGTCATTACTGAGAACCAAAAATAAAAAATCCGATTGTTTTTTGAAACTATCAAAACTCGTGGCAACGAAATTATAAAGACAATAGTTAGCGGATAAAACTACTTATCTGATTAATTTTGGTGCAGTAAAAAGTGGGTGAGTCCTGTCAATACTGAGACTGACTTACAGATCATGAAAAAAAGATTAGTAATAAAAAAATTTACAATTTTCTTTAAAATCTTAGCGGCCACTAAATGCAATAGCTCTCAAAAGAAGACAAAACATACGCAAAGTTGTACCTCAATAGGAAGCTGAGGATGTTTGTCATTCCTAAGTCATCAATAAGTCATCACAAAAATTCTTAGGATTATGAAAACAACAACAAAAGCAGGCAAAAACCAGGAAGTCAGTAGAAAAGTGCAAGAAAGTGTCGAAGCCAATTACACCTGAAAATTTTCTCTGAAAACTTTATCTATGAACCATTGAACGACTTCTTTAAGCCACTGGGAAATATCAAGGTAAGGATAATGTGATAAAATTTCAAGTGGAACCAAAATAACAAAAAAATTCCAGAAAGTAAAAGAAGAATTATGAAAATTCGTGGCATCGAAGTCATAAAACCAAAAATTAGAAAAAAATCTGCTGAGCAGATTCACATTAGTTGCAGTAAGAAAAGAGGTCTTGTCATTACGGAGACTGACTTACCGTTCAGGAAATAAGTTTAAGATTGTTTAATGTCCAAAACTTTTTCTGAAGTTAATTTTTCAGACAAACAGCCATTATATTCAAGAGCTTTCAGCAAAGGTCAAAAAGAGCAAAGTCGTAAAAGTAATAGTTAGCTGATAAAACAACTTACCTGATTAATTTTGGTTGCAGTAAAAAGAGGGTGAGTCCTGTTTTTAGTGAGACTGACTTACAGTTCATGAAAAAGTTTAGTAATGAAAAAAATCATAATTCTCTTTAAAAGTTTTGGCAGCGACTAAATTCAATAGCTCTCAACAGAAGACAATACACACGCAAAGTTGTGCCTCAATAGGAAGCTGAGGATGTTTGTCATTCCTAAGTCATCAAAAAGTCATCATAAAAAGTCTTATGGTTATGAAAAGAACAACAAAAGCAGGCTAAAACAGGGAACTCAGTAGAAAAGGGCAAGAAAAAGTCGAAGCCAATTAAACCAGAAAATTTTCTCTGAAAAATTTGTCTATGAACCATTGAAGGACTTCCCTAAGCCACTGGGAAATATCAATATTAGGATAATGTTATAAGTTTTCAAAGGAAACCAAAATTACAAAAAAAACATCCCGTTACTAAAAAAAAATATTGAAAATTCGTGGCATCGAAGACATAAAACCAAAACTTAGAAAACAAAACTGCTGAACAGACTCACTTTAGTTGTAGTAAAAGAGGTCTTGTCATTACTGATACTGACTTGCCGTTCACAAAATAATTTTAAGATTGGTTAATGTCCAGAGAACATTCTAAAAAATTAATTTTTAAGTCTTAACAGCCATTAAATTCAAGAGCTTTCAATGAAAGTCAAAAAATAAACCAACTTACGCCTCAATGGAAAGACAAGGGTATTTATCATCAAAATGCCATCAATGAAACGTAACAATAAGTGCAACGATTATGAAAACAACAACAAATTCAGTCAAAAATCGAAAAAAGCAGAAATAGGAGACGAAAGTTTTGCAGCCAATTAAACCAATCTTGTCTTCAAAAACTTTATCTATGAACCATTGAACGACTTCTTTAAGCCACTGGGAAATATCGATGTTAGGATAATGTGCTAAAATTTCAAAGGGAACCAAAATCATAAAAAAATTTCCAGTAAGTAAAAGAAGAATTATGAAAATTCGTGACATCGAATTCATAAAACTAAAAGTTAGGAGGAAGAACTGCTGAGCAGATTCACTTTAGTTGCAGTAAGAAAAGAGGTCTTGTCATTACTGAGAACCAAAAATAAAAAATCCGATTGTTTTTTGAAACTATCAAAACTCGTGGCAACGAAATTATAAAGACAATAGTTAGCGGATAAAACTACTTATCTGATTAATTTTGGTGCAGTAAAAAGTGGGTGAGTCCTGTCAATACTGAGACTGACTTACAGTTCATGAAAAAAAGATTAGTAATAAAAAAATTTACAATTTTCTTTAAAATCTTAGCGGCCACTAAATGCAATAGCTCTCAAAAGAAGACAAAACATACGCAACGTTGTACCTCAATAGGAAGCTGAGGATGTTTGTCATTCCTAAGTCATCAATAAGTCATCACAAAAATTCTTAGGATTATGAAAACAACAACAAAAGCAGGCAAAAACCAGGAAGTCAGTAGAAAAGTGCAAGAAAGTGTCGAAGCCAATTACACCTGAAAATTTTCTCTGAAAACTTTATCTATGAACCATTGAACAACTTCTTTGAGCCACTGGGAAATATCAATGTTAGGATAATGTGATAGAATTTCGTGGGGAACCAAAATTACAAAAAAAAATTCCAAAAACTGAAAGAAGAATTATGAAAATTCGTGGCATCGAAGTCATAAAACCAAATATTAGAAAACAAAACTGCTGAGCAGAATCACTTTAGCTGAAGTATTTGAGACTGACTTACCGTTCACGAAATAAGTTTAAGATTCTTTAAAGTCCAAAAATTATTCTAAAAAATTAATTTTTAAGCATTAACAGCCATTAAATTCAAGAGCTCTCAATGAAAGTCAAAAAATAAACCAAGTTATGCCTCAATGGAAAGACAGGGATATTTATCATAAAAATGCCATGTATGAGACGTCACAATAGGTGCTACGATTATGAAAACAACAACAAATACAGTCAAAAATCAAACAAGGCAGAAATAGGAGAAGAAAGTTTTGCAGCCAATTAAAGCAATCTTTTCTCCAAAAATTTCATCTATGAACCATTGAACGACTTCTTTAAGCCACTGGGAAATCAATGGTAGGATATTGTAATAAAATTTCAAAGGGAACCAAAATAAAAAAAAAATTTCCAGAAAAAAGAAGAAGAATTATGAAAATTCGTGTCATCGAAGTCATAAAACCAAAAATAAGAAAAAAAACTTCTCAGCAGATGCAGTTTAGTTGCAGTAAAAAAATAGGTCTTGTCGTTACGGAGACTGACTTACCGTTCAGGAAATAAGTTTAAGATTGTTTAATGTCCAAAAATATTTCTAAAGTTAAATTTTCACACAAACAGCCATTATATTCAAGAGCTTTCAACAAAGGTCAAAAAACAAACCAAGTTATGCCTCAATGGACAGACAAGGGTTTTGATCATCAAAATGCCATCAATGAGACGTCACAATAGGTGCTACGATTATGAAAACAACAATAAATACAGTCAAAAATCAAAAAAGGCAGAAATAGGAGAAGAAAGTTTCGCAGCCAATTAAAGCAATCTTTTCTCCAAAAATTTTATCTAAAAACCATTGAATGACTTCTTTAAGCCACTGGGAAATATCAACGTTAGGATAATGTAATAAAATTTCAAATGGATCCAAAATAACAAAAAAATGCCAGAAAGTAAAAGAAGAATTATGAAATTTCGTGGCATCGAAGTCATAAAACCAAAAATTAGAAAAAAAATTGCTGAGCAGATTCACATTAGTTGCAGTAAGAAAAGAGGTCTTGTCATTACGGAGACTGACTTACCGTTCAGGAAATAAGTTTAAGATTGTTTAATGTCCAAAACTTTTTCTAAAGTTAATTTTTCAGACAAACAGCCATTATATTCAAGAGCATTCAGCAAAGGTCAAAAAATAAACCAATTTGTGCCTCAATGGACAGACAAGGGTTTTGATCATCAAAATGCCTTCAATGAGACGTCACAATAAGTGCTACGATTATGAAAACAACAACAAATACAGTCAAAAATCAAAAAAGGCAGAAATAGGAGAAGAAAGTTTCGCTGCCAATTAAAGAGATCTTTTCTCCAAAAATTTTATTTATAAACTATTGAACGACCTTTTAAGCCACTGGGAAATCAATGGTAGGATAATGTAATAAAATTTCAAAGGGAACCAAAATAACAAAAAAATTTTCAGAAAGTAGAAGAAGAATTATGAAAATTCGTGGCATCGAAGTCATAAAACCAAAAATAAGAAAAAACACTTCTCAGTAGATGCAGTTTAGTTGCAGTAAGAAACGATGTCTTGTCGTTACGGAGACTGACTTACCGTTCAGGAAATAAGTTTAAGATTGTTTAATGTCCAAAAATATTTCTAAAGTTAATTTTTCACACAAACAGCATTATATTCAAGAGCTTTCAACAAAGGTCAAAAAATAAACCAAGTTATGCCTCAATGGACAGACAAGGGTTTTGATCATCAAAATGCCATCAATGAGACGTCACAATAAGTACTACGATTATGAAAACAACAACAAATACAGTCAAAAATCAAAAAAGGCAGAAATAAGAGAAGAAAGCTTCGCAGCCAATTAAAGCAAACTTTTCTCCAAAAATTTTATGTAAAAACCATTGAATGACTTCTTTAAGCCACTGGGAAATATCAATGTAAGGATAATGTGATAAAATTTCAAGTGGAACCAAAATAACAAAAAAATTCCAGAAAGTAAAAGAAGAATTATGAAAATTCGTGGCATCGAAGTCATAAAACCAAAAATTAGAAAAAAATCTGCTGAGCAGATTCACATTAGTTGCAGTAAGAAACGATGTCTTGTCGTTACGGAGACTGACTTACCGTTCAGGAAATAAGTTTAAGATTGTTTAATGTCCAAAAATATTTCTAAAGTTAATTTTTCACACAAACAGCATTATATTCAAGAGCTTTCAACAAAGGTCAAAAAATAAACCAAGTTATGCCTCAATGGACAGACAAGGGTTTTGATCATCAAAATGCCATCAATGAGACGTCACAATAAGTACTACGATTATGAAAACAACAACAAATACAGTCAAAAATCAAAAAAGGCAGAAATAAGAGAAGAAAGCTTCGCAGCCAATTAAAGCAAACTTTTCTCCAAAAATTTTATGTAAAAACCATTGAATGACTTCTTTAAGCCACTGGGAAATATCAATGTAAGGATAATGTGATAAAATTTCAAGTGGAACCAAAATAACAAAAAAATTCCAGAAAGTAAAAGAAGAATTATGAAAATTCGTGGCATCGAAGTCATAAAACCAAAAATTAGAAAAAAATCTGCTGAGCAGATTCACATTAGTTGCAGTAAGAAAAGAGGTCTTGTCATTACGGAGACTGACTTACCGTTCAGGAAATAAGTTTAAGATTGTTTAATGTCCAAAACTTTTTCTGAAGTTAATTTTTCAGACAAACAGCCATTATATTCAAGAGCTTTCAGCAAAGGTCAAAAATAAACCAAGTTGTGCCTCAATGGACAGACAAGGGTTTTGATCATCAAAATGCCTTCAATGAGACGTCACAATAAGTGCTACGATTATGAAAACAACAACAAATACAGTCAAAAACCAAAAAAGGCAGAAATAGGGGAAGAAAGTTTCGCAGCCATTTAAAGAGATCTTTTCTCCAAAAATTTTATCTATAAACTATTGAACGACTTCTTTAAGCCACTGGGAAATATCAATGTTAGGATAATGTGATAAAATTTCAAATGGAACCACACTAACAAAAAAATTCCAGAAAGTAAAAGAAGAATTATGAAAATTCGTGGCATCGAAGTCATAAAACCAAAAATTAGAAAAAAAAACTGCTGAGCAGATTCACATTAGTTGTAGTAAGAAAAGAGGTCTTGTCATTACGGAGACTGACTTATCGTTCAGGAAATAAGTTTAAGATTGTTTAATGTCCAAAACTTTTTCTGAAGTTAATTTTTCAGACAAACAGCCATTATATTCAAGAGCTTTCAGCAAAGGTCAAAAATAAACCAAGTTGTGCCTCAATGGACAGACAAGGGTTTTGATCATCAAAATGCCTTCAATGAGACGTCACAATAAGTGCTACGATTATGAAAACAACAACAAATACAGTCAAAAATCAAAAAAGGCAGAAGTAGGAGAAGAAAGTTTCGCAGCCAATTAAAGAGATCTTTTCTCCAAAAATTTTATCTATAAACTATTGAACGACTTCTTTAAGCCACTGGGAAATATCAATGTTAGCATAATGTGATAAAATTTCAAATGGAACCAGAATAACAAATTAATTTCCAGAAAGTAAAAGAATAATTAAGAAAATTCGTGGCATCGAAGTCGTATAACCAAAAATTAGAAAAAACTGCTGAGCAGATTCACTTTAGTTGCAGTAAGAAAAGAGGTCTTGTCATTACGGAGACTGACTTACCGTTCAGGAAATAAGTTTAAGATTGTTTAATGTCCAAAACTTTTTCTGAAGTTAATTTTTCAGACAAACAGCCATTATATTCAAGAGCTTTCAGCAAAGGTCAAAAATAAACCAAGTTGTGCCTCAATGGACAGACAAGGGTTTTGATCATCAAAATGCCTTCAATGAGACGTCACAATAAGTGCTACGATTATGAAAACAACAACAAATACAGTCAAAAACCAAAAAAGGCAGAAATAGGGGAAGAAAGTTTCGCAGCCATTTAAAGAGATCTTTTCTCCAAAAATTTTATCTATAAACTATTGAACGACTTCTTTAAGCCACTGGGAAATATCAATGTTAGGATAATGTGATAAAATTTCAAATGGAACCACACTAACAAAAAAATTCCAGAAAGTAAAAGAAGAATTATGAAAATTCGTGGCATCGAAGTCATAAAACCAAAAATTAGAAAAAAAAACTGCTGAGCAGATTCACATTAGTTGTAGTAAGAAAAGAGGTCTTGTCATTACGGAGACTGACTTATCGTTCAGGAAATAAGTTTAAGATTGTTTAATGTCCAAAACTTTTTCTGAAGTTAATTTTTCAGACAAACAGCCATTATATTCAAGAGCTTTCAGCAAAGGTCAAAAATAAACCAAGTTGTGCCTCAATGGACAGACAAGGGTTTTGATCATCAAAATGCCTTCAATGAGACGTCACAATAAGTGCTACGATTATGAAAACAACAACAAATACAGTCAAAAATCAAAAAAGGCAGAAGTAGGAGAAGAAAGTTTCGCAGCCAATTAAAGAGATCTTTTCTCCAAAAATTTTATCTATAAACTATTGAACGACTTCTTTAAGCCACTGGGAAATATCAATGTTAGCATAATGTGATAAAATTTCAAATGGAACCAGAATAACAAATTAATTTCCAGAAAGTAAAAGAATAATTAAGAAAATTCGTGGCATCGAAGTCGTATAACCAAAAATTAGAAAAAACTGCTGAGCAGATTCACTTTAGTTGCAGTAAGAAAAGAGGTCTTGTCATTACGGAGACTGACTTACCGTTCAGGAAAAAAGTTTAAGATTGTTTAAAGTCCAAAAATTTTTCTAAAGTTAATTTTTAAGACTAAACAGACATTATATTCAGGAGCTTTCGACAAAAGTAAAAAAAAACAAAGTTATGCCGCATTGGACTGAAAAGGGTTTGATCATCAAAATGCCATCAATGAGACGTCACAATAGGTGCTACGATTATGAAAACAACAAATAGAGTCAAAAATAAAAAAAAAGCAGAAATAGGAGAAGAAAGTTTCGCAGCCAATTAAAGCAATCTTTTCTCCAAAAATTTTATCTAAGAACCATTGAACGACTTCTTTAAGCCACTGGGAAATATCAATGTTAGGATAATGTGATAAAATTTCAAATGGAACCAAAATAACAAAATAATTTCCAGAAAGTAAAAGAATAATTAAGAAAATTCGTGGCATCGAAGTCGTATAACCAAAAATTAGAAAAAAACTGCTGAGCAGATTCACTTTAGTTGCAGTAAGAAGAGAGGTCTTGTCATTACGGAGACTGACTTACCGTTCAGGAAAAAAGTTTAAGATTGTTTAAAGTCCAAAAATTTTTCTAAAGTTAATTTTTAAGACTAAACAGACATTATATTCAGGAGCTTTCGACAAAAGTAAAAAAAAAACAAAGTTATGCCGCATTAGACTGAAAAGGGTTTGATAATCAAAATGCCATCAATGAGACGTCACAATAGGTGCTACGATTATGAAAACAACAAATAGAGTCAAAAATAAAAAAAAAGCAGAAATAGGAGAAGAAAGTTTCGCAGCCAATTAAAGCAATCTTTTCTCCAAAAATTTTATCTAAGAACCATTGAACGACTTCTTTAAGCCACTGGGAAATATCAACGTTAGGATAATGTAATAAAATTTCAAATGGAACCAAAATAACAAAAAAATGCCAGAAAGTAAAAGAAGAATTATGAAATTTCGTGGCATCGAAGTCATAAAACCAAAAATTAGAAAAAAAAATTGCTGAGCAGATTCACATTAGTTGCAGTAAGAAGAGAGGTCTTGTCATTACGGAGACTGACTTACCGTTCAGGAAAAAAGTTTAAGATTGTTTAAAGTCCAAAAATTTTTCTAAAGTTAATTTTTTAGACTAAACAGACATTATATTCAGGAGCTTTCGACAAAAGTAAAAAAAAACAAAGTTATGCCGCATTGGACTGAAAAGGGTTTGATCATCAAAATGCCATCAATGAGACGTCACAATAGGTGCTACGATTATGAAAACAACAAATAGAGTCAAAAATAAAAAAAAGCAGAAATAGGAGAAGAAAGTTTCGCAGCCAATTAAAGCAATTTTTTCTCCAAAAATTTTATCTATGAACCATTGAACGACTTCTTTAAGCCACTGGGAAATATCAATGTTAGGATAATGTGATAAAATTTCAAAGGGAACCAAAATAACTAAAAAATTTCCAGAAAGTAAAAGAAGAATTATGAAAATTCGTGGCATCGAAGTCATAAATCCAAAATTTAGAAAAAAGACTGCTGAGCAGATTCACTTTTGTTGCAGTAAGATAAGAGGTCTTGTCATTACGGAGACTGACGTACCGTTCAGGAAATAAATTTAAGATTGTTCATTGTCCAAAAAATTTTCTAAAGTTAGTTTTTAAGCCTTAACAGCCATTAAATTCAAGAGCTTTCAATGAAAGTCTAAAAGTAAACCAAATTATGCCTCAATAGTATGACAAGGATATTTATCAACAAAATGCCATCAAAGAGACGTCACAATAAGTGCTACGATTATGAAAACAACAACAAATACAGTCAAAAATCAACAAAGGCAGAAATAGGGGAACAAAGTTTCGCAGCCAATTAAGGCAATCTTTTCTCCAAAATTTTTAACTATGAACCATTGAACGACTTCCATAAGCCACTGGGAAATATCAATGGTAGGATAATGTGCTAAAATTTCAAAGGGAACCAAAATAACAAAAAAAGTTCCAGAAAGTAAAAGAAGAATTATGAAAATTCGTGGCATCGAAGTCATAAAACCACAAATTAGAAAAAAACTTCTGAGCAAATTCACTTTAGTTGCAGTAAGAAAAGAGGTCTTGTCATTACGGAGACTGACTTACCGTTCAGGAAATAAGTTTAAGATTGTATAATATCCAAAAAATTTTCTATAGTTAATTTTTAATACTAAACAGCCATTACATTCAGAAGCTTTCGACAAAGGTCAAAAAATAAACAAAGTTATGCCGCAATGGACTGAAAAGGGTTTGATCATCAAAATGCCATTAATGAGACGTCACAATAGGTGCTACGATTATGAAAACAACAACAAATACAGTCAAAAATCAAAAAAGGCAGAAATAGGAGAAGAAATTTTCGCAGCCAATTAAAGCAATCTTTTCTCCAAAAATTTTACCTATGAACCATTGAATGACTTCTGTGAGCCATTGGGAAATATCAATGGTAGCATAATGCAGCAAAATTTCAAAGGGAACCAAAATAACAAAAAACAAATTCCAGAAAGTAAAAGATGAATTATGAAAATTCGTGGCATCGAAGTCATAAATTCAAAAATTGGAAAAAAACTTCTGAGCAGATTCACTTTAGTTGCAGTAAGAAAAGAGGTCTTGTCATTACGGAGACTGACTTACCGTTCAGGAACTAAGTTTAAGATTGTTTAATATCCAAAAAATTTTCTAAAGTTAATTTTTAAGACTAAACAGCCATTATATTCAAGAGCTTTCGATAAAGGTAAAAAAATAAACCAAGTTATGCCTCAATGGACAGACAAGGTTTAGATCATGAAAATGCCATCAATGAGACGTCACAATAAGTGCTACGATTATGAAAACAACAACAAATACAGTCAAAAATCAAAAAAGGCAGTGGAGAAGAAATTTTCGCAGCCAATTGAAGCAATCTTTTCTCCAAAAATTTTATCTATGGACCATTGAACGCCTTCTTTAAGCCACTGGTAAAAATCAATGTTAGGATAATGTGATAAAATTTCAAAGGGAACCAAAATAACAAAAAAATTTCCAGAAAGTAAAAGAAGAATTATGAAAATTCGTGGCATCGAAGTCATAAATCCAAAATTTAGAAAAAAGACTGCTGAGCAGATTCACTTTAGTTGCAGTAAGATAAGAGGTCATGTCATTACTGAGACTGACGTACCGTTCAGGAAATAAGTTTAAGATTGTTCATTGTCCGAAAAATTTTCTAAAGTTAGTTTTTAAGCCTTAACAGCCATTAAATTCAAGAGCTTTCAATGAAAGTCTAAAATTAAACCAGGCTATGCCTCAATTGTATGACAAGGATATTTATCAACAAAATGCCATCAATGAGACGTCACAATAAGTGCTACGATTATGAAAACAACAACAAATACAGTCAAAAATCAAAAAAAGGCAGAAATAGGAGAAGAAAGTTTCGCAGCCAATTAAAGCAATCTTTTCTCCAAAAATTTTATCTATGAACCATTGAACGACTTCTTTATGCCACTGGGAAATATAAATGTTAGGATAATGAGATAAAATTTCAAAGGGAACCAAAATTGCAAAAAATATCCAGAAACTAAAAAAAGAATTATGAAAATTCTTAGCATCGAAGTCATAAAACCAAAAGTTAGAAAACAAAACTGCTGAAAAGATTCACTATAGTTGCAGTAAGAAAAGAGGTCTTGTCATTACTGAGACTGGCTTACAGTTCACGAAATAAATTTTTGATTGGTTAGCGTCCAAAAAAATTCTAAAAAATTAATTTTAAAGTCTTAACAGCCATTAAATTCAAGAGCTTTCAATGAAAGACAAAAAAAAAACCAATTTACGCCTCAATGGAAAGACAAGGATGTTTATCATCACAATGCCATCAATGAGACGTCACAATAGGTGCTACGATTATGAAAACAACAACAAGTACAGTCAAAAACCAAAAAAGGCAGAAATGCGAGAAGAAAGTTTCACAGCCAAATATACCTATCTTTTCTCCAAAAATTTTATCTATGATCCATTGAACGTCTTTTATAAGCCAATGGGAACTATCGATAATAGGATAATGAGATAGGATTTCAAAAGGAACCAAAATCACAAAAAAATCTGAAACCAATAGTTAGCAAATAAAAATGCTTACAAGATTATTTTGATTGCAGTGTAAAGAAGGGGGATTTGTTATTTCTGAGATTGACTTACTCTTCATGAAAAAAAGAGTTTAGTATCCGTTAACGTTTAAAAAAATCTTTCGAATAATAATGTTTTGAAGTCTTAAGAGCCATTAGCTGTCCACTCAAAGCACTATAGAGGTTTCGTTACTGCACATTAGGAAAACGATTGCAATTTTAGATAGGAAATTTGTACCATAGGACTCCCAAATTTTAGTAGAATCTCAAAAAGTAAATGAGAATTTGATTAAAAGTTTTGAAAACTCGAGTCGAAGACAAAAAAAACATGAGCCATTCCTTGAAAAGGAATATTTTGTTCAATGGTAATCATTTGACTGTAAATGAGGTTTGTCATTAACGAAACTTCGATATGAAAAATGAAAAGTCACTAGTTGACTAGAAATAAAATAATGAATAGGCAATTTGTTCTATAAAAAACAGCTCTGAAATTGAATTCGAGTTTTTTTATAGTGAACTTCCCCATGAGATCAGATCTAGCCTTTTTATCAATCTATTGGTCACACAAAATTGCTTAATTTTGTAGCGTGAAATGTAATTTAAAATAATGTTTTTTTAGAAAACCCTTAATTTTAACAAAAATTAGGCTAAAATGGAGCAAAATCATGCAAATATCACGTGTTCACATAAAATTTAGACCTCGATAACTCCTCGAAAAATACGAAATTCAAAAAACATTTTTTATTTTCGAATTCTACCCTGGACCAGCTTTTTGATGATACCACTCACATATCTAAAAAATGGCAAATTTAAGTACTACCTTTGTAATTTTCATTTATTTTCAAAATCATGAATGCCATTAGCTACCAAACGAAGTAATTAAATAGGTTCTTTTATTCGTCCAAAAGGAGCACGTGGGACATGTAATTTTTCTGAATATGTCTTACGTATACACAAAGAAGGTCAAACCTGGACAAAATTCAAAAGTAGGTCTATTTTTTTGCGAAAAACACCTGTCGAAGTCAGCAGGTTCATATCGAATTCCATAAAAACATTAGATTTTGTACACTTGCACATTTCCCCGACAACAACAATGTCATATTTGACCTGTAATTAACAAGACCGGTTAATGAATAGTCAACAAGAACAAAAATTAGAACTTAAAAAAGGTCAAAAAAGCCATCAGCTATCCTACTAAAATCAAAATATAGGCTCATTTATTTCCCCATACAAACGAGTGAGACCTGCCATTAACAAAAAAATATCATACGACTTAAAAGAGAAAGTAAAAGCCACAATGAAGGTCGGTCCATTTTGTCTGAACCAAAAAAAACATTTGAGTATTTAGTTCCTCTTCCTCAAGAGGGGTCCTAACAAATATCTGTCTCGGTGGTAATTGTTGATTAACAAAAACCTTTATCGCTTTTGCAATTACCCATATGATTGTTCATGAGAACCATTAAGTTTTTGAATGGGTCTCAAGTAATTACTAATCAATTTTGGGCAAAGACGGTTTAGAATAATTACATGCGCAAAATGGTTTTGCTTCAGAAAAACATTAACTTTAAATTAAAACATTAACATTAACATTAAAACATTAATATAAATTCGCCCATTTTGAAGATTGACCCCTTAATAAAAAAATTCATAAATGATTCTAGTGATTTCATACAGAACACCAGAAAAGCGACGATGTCAAAAATTCTCAGAAAAACTTTTCGCTTCGTCGTTTTATTAGATGATTTAGTCAAGTGTTGAGTACTTTCGGAGCTCATTTTTTGAATTAATCAGATTCTTGAACACAAGCAAACAAAACAGATAACAGAAAAAAAGGAGGAATAGTCACTGCAGTTTTAATGTAAAATTTTGTTTATTAATACTGTAGCAGTAGAAATACTGGATGTACACCTCCATCCAATCAGAGACTGAGAAGACGCAATTCTCTTTTATATAGAGAGAACTCCACCAACTATATTCAGTCTATTAGTTAGATACACCATGTGTATTCTCTTGACTCCGGTGCTGTATTACCGCCGTATTAATAGAAGTTTATCTTCAGTGTTTTACAGAGTCGGTTAGTCTGAGAGATATAGGTAAGCCTACTTCGCGCGCAGAAATAAGTAGCCCTAGCTCGTTATACCTTAAGGCTGCAAAAGGAGCCCACATCAGGTCTGCCTTAACTGGTGCGACCAGTGAAGCAGACCCCATGTGGGCTCCTTTTACAACCTTAAATTATCATTTTTCTTTCAGATGAGATGTTGTTTGACCACAAAAGCTAATTAACACAGCAAAATATTGTAAGCTAAAACTAAAAAAGCATTCCAGGATTCATCTAAAATTTTCTGCAAATTTAGACCCTAGCAGCCAATCTATGAAAAATGTTGGACTAATTACAGAAACTAACATTTTTTTTTCATTTTTTAACCGTCGTTTCTTCAGGTGGAAAATATTTTCCAAATGAATTCTTTTCTATGTACGAAAATTTCTAAAGAAAGTAAAAAAATATATCAGTGCGTTTTCTCAGACTATAAAACCCGATCTTTCACTTTTATGTTTTTCAATGCTTTCAGATTAAATACGTTGATTCGGACTGGAACTTGCTTTTGCAAAATTCTTTATTATTTTTATAAGATATCTGTGAGATGCAAAGATGTCTAATGAGAACAGATATCTTTATGTACTAGTGAGAATCAATTATTATCTTAAACCCGCCATTAGAAACCCGAGAAACTTTTAGGTAATTGTATACCAATTAGGTTTTTCATTTCAGCTAGTTGTTAATATTTATCGCGGTAAACAGGGACTAATGCGATTATTGATACTCGCCAAAATTTCTTTTCTCATTTTTTTTTTACTAATTTGGTACTCATTGCAAGTGTGTAACGGTACCAAGAAAAACCTACGTGACTGCTAATTACGAACCAAAAAAGGATCTAGTCCACTTTTATAAATTATTAAGATATAAAAGTGGAAATCAGTTATATAACCAAGTTATTTTACTTAAAAAGTATAGAGAGACACTTGTAATACTGTTTTTTTGTTGAAATTATACCACAATTTTTTGGACGATCAAATATCTAATATGATTTGGGATATTGCTTTTTTGAAGCTTTGTACTGGACTGGACTCTCGGACGAGAGAGTTGAAGGAACCTGGGAAACCCTGGATGGAGTTGACGTCACCAGCTTGCTGATCTCGTTTGGAGCGTCTCTGGACGACTTCGATTCCAGCCAGAACGCAGCATTTCTTAGAGGACCTACTCCCGCGAACCCAAGCGCTCCCGAATATTTTTTCTGGGACGAACCAAAAGGAAACGCGCTGCCATTTGTTTGTCAGATGGTTTAACAGAAAGAGATACTTCACTTTACATCGAGCTTCCAAAGTTCATGTAAAAATGAGCAAAAAAAAACAAAAACTCAATTATTTATATTTACGCTAAGCGATGTACATGGCCCGAAACCATTGTTTGGTCATGATTAAAAGATTAGCAGACTTTATTCTAGTTGTATATAACTGTGTGATGTTGATTTATTTAGAGTTTTATTATCGGAATTAGGAGAATGAGGGGGGGGGGGGGTGTTGGGGTGAGTTGGCACAAGGTGTGTATTTTGCATCTACAGAGCTGGCATCTACCTAAAAATTTGATTAAACTGGAAAAAAATTGGCTTAATTGTTGGTTAATAATAATTATTAGTTTTCTTTTATTTTTTGACAGTTCTTTATATTTTTTGATAAATCCTGTTAACCCATGCCTAATCTCATTATTTCGTGATAAATTTAATTTAAAGGTGCTTTCTATTTCATAAAATTTGGTCTTTCTGGTTATAAATAATGCTCCTTAATTTTCTTACCATGACGTTTTTTCTTGATGCCCATGCTAAAATGCTACAAGTCCGCACAAATTTCCATAATTTTACCAAAAAATGCACCAAATGAGTTGAATAAAAAGTTATCGCAAAAATTGCCTTTCCAAACAGGGCAAACCACATTCGGTAGAAATTTGTTGTAGCAAAACAAAACCCGTGCAATTGTAGCAATTCAATAAACGGTTTCGAGAAACTGTCAGCGAGAAGCTCAATCCCTATAATTAATTAGAAAAATAATTCTAAAAACTATGCAAATATTGCTACTGCACACAAGCTTCATCTCAATGTAAGAATTGTTTTACATGGATACTTTTAAAAGCGTAGAGACGAATATTTTTCATGGGTTAAAAACAAATTGGTTGCGCACGAAATATTGAAAGGTTTTTTTTAAATGATAATCTCACTTGGCTTATATACGGTTTAACCTTAACCTAAGAGGAGAAAATGCAAAGTTTTTTATACTGGTGTTTTATAGTATATTTTTCTTTCGATATACAATTTTCGTCTTTAACCTGCATTCTCACCTTTGCCATATTTTTTGCGTTTCATTGTCTACGTTAGCTGTGAGAATTAGTATGTTTGGGATGTTTAGATTTTCATATTTTAGGAAACAGCCAATTATTGTGGCACTTTTGCATCATGATTTTAACAATGTGTTGAACAATTTTGAGATTTGCTTTTGTTGCCCAGGGAATTAATATTTCTATACAACGTGGCATGACCATTTTTTGATGCTTACTAAGATTCGTTGGAAAGTGTGTTGTACTAATAAATATTCTCAACACACTTCAAAAACTACTAACCTTCCTTTTTACCTACTGTTCTACAACTCTCACCCGTTGCAGTTGATAAAACTTAGCCACTCAAACACCTGAAAAATAATGGCACGGCGAAGAATTTCGGAAACGTACTCGACAAAACCTAATAACTCGATTTTTCTCCAGCCAAAAAAAAACATTTAAAGAACCGGACTCATTGCGTTAATGGCAGGCAGAAATGTTTACTCACAGTTAATCCAGAATGCGCCACGACCAAGATCACTTCTGAAAGAAGAAATAAAAAGATTTCATAACTCTCATAAAGTTCTTAAAACACCTCACTTCATAGAAACGTACTCCAATTCTTTTGCCTTAAAAAGCAAACGACGCAGCTATAACGCTAAGTTATAGAAAACGCAACACTCTGAGCCACGTTTTGGCAAAAAAGTGACTGGAAAAAATTTAATTGAACGTGCCGACAGCAAGTATAAAGTACAGAGTTGTGGATAAATTTCACACTGAATAGAAGTGACAGAACTATTTTGTAAACATACCCGGCAGATTGCCGGAAAATAGCCGCCGTTGATTCCCATAACTCTATTGGGATTGAAAGAAAGGAAAATATCAACAAAAATAAGTCTGAACAAATACGTCTGAAAGTTTCAGATTCAAATTTGTAGCCATAGTCAAAAACAAGAGAAATGAGGCTTCGAGATACAAGACAAACAGCAATAATTATTATTTTTCAAACTCCAAGTTTAACTGCGGGTTAGGAATTTATACACCTTGCCTTTTTTGATAAAATTCAGCTTCGGCCGATCTATCTAATGCGGAGAAATACAAATATGGTACCATTCAAAATCTTTGTAAAAATCTAACTTATTTCTGACGATTTGTATTTTTTCTTTGCGGTTTAAAAATTTCAAACTTTTTTCGATACTCAAGGATGATTTGTGGTTTGAAATTTTCAAAACTTTTCACATTACTTACTCTTGAACTTTCAGCGTACCTTTAAGTGACAATTGGGAAATCTTTTCGAAATTGATTTTTCCTCAGGAACTAAAGTTCTTTCAGAAAAGTTAAAACCTGTTCAATGGAAAAAACCGGGAAATTAACAAACTTTTAGTTTCAAAATGCAAAAAAATTAAGCGGATTATTTGGAGTTCAAGAGGTGGGGTCAAGCGCACCGAGAAACGGGTTGAACGAGGGACACCAAGTTGGCATGGAGGTTTGAAGGGGTTGATGTGGGGGGTTAAAAGGGGTTAAAAGAAGGTTAAAACGGGGTTAATCTTCAAGAGCCGCCTTCCACGCAATGAGATCTCTACAGAACAGTTTAATTGAAATGCATAAATAGAGTCCAGTAAGCTGAGAGGCTCTACGAACCCCTTATGCCATCCGAGAGTTACCTTTTTTATTCAGCTGTTGGGCACGAATAGTTAAAAGGGAAGGTGTAAAATTGCATTAAAGAAGACCGCATGGCTGAAATGAAGCGCCAGAGCAATTAAAAATCAGGTTTTAGCGAATTGTCATTACTTCCATGAAAAGTTTGCGGGAAAAGAGCCACCAGTAAATCCAAGATTTCCTATTGATAGCAAAAGAAGAACAGAACAAAGTTGATTCTTTTTCGATAAATGTCAATTGTGGGCACTTTATTAATTGGTTGCGAATATTCGCTGCTGACCCATTCTTTTTAGGAAATAGGTACAAGGGCTAATTCGATGCCAATAAGCGTTTTACATGCTAACTAAAAGTAATTAGAACAAGGTTCTACTGCATTTCAAGTCACAGTTTGGAATAGCGCTGCAGTCAGAGCGAGCCAAGAAAGAAATAAACACAGAGAAGTCAGATCAAAAGATTTCAGTTTAAACGAAAAAACGCGACAAAATAAAGTTCAAAAAACAAGTTTTTATTAACAGAATTTTGAAATGTCATTCAATAATTGGTGGAAAGAATTGTGAAATGCTGACAGGACTTTCAGTGGAAAGAAATAGTAGCACCCAGGTTGAAAAAAGTTAGTTGCAGAAATTTCGGGAAAATTGACAATTTCTTATTTTGTCGTGGAAACATCGGTGTTAAAGTTTTGACAACTAAAGTTTGCTACTAGCAACGATAGAAAACAAAACATGTGTCTAAAGAATATAACAGTCGAGCAAAAACCATCAAACTTTAGAAAAACTCCAAAACGATAAAACTTTAACTTAGCAAAAAACCGTTCGGAGAAAAATTTAACGAATTGTTCTGTTTATTTTTGTCTTCAAAATTATTGTTCTATGATGCTAAAACTTAGTGAGGACTTTAGGTACTACAAGAACAAGCTATTTTTTTACTCCAGAAGCAAAACAATTGACAGAATTAGAAGAAATGAAAAGAAAATAGAAAATTTGTTTCTAATTTATTTTATTCAAGTGAAATCTGTTTTTTAAAACAAAATTTTATTTCTTTTATCTGCAAAACAACTAGCTTGCATGGTTTAGGAAAGATGAATACACTTTTAGGAGGGACAATGAAGAAAAAGGGAACAATCTTAAAAAATTAACAAAAAGTTACAGAAATAGAAGAAGTTGCTGCTAATGTTATTTAAACCCGTTTTTTCAAGTATGTTATTTTGGTGCTGAAGTTATTTAGACATAGTTCTTACAAAATATTAATTGGTCACCAAATTTAGAAAGAATTTTTTGAATCAAGTATTTACTAATTTTACAAAAAGATTTTAGAGCACCAATACAACCCATATTCTCTTGATTGTAAAAAAAATGAGTACAGCAATTTCTTCATTGCTTATAAATTTTTCAAAAAGATTTTTTTATTTTCTTTTTGAGATACTGACCTTCAAAAAAAATTTAGGTAAAGAGATCTAAAAATGAGATCCTGTTTTTTTGTGGTTCCTCGATTCTAAAAGCAGAGCAATCAATTTGGGTGTCTAAAATTTGTGGTGGAATATCTTCAATCCTTGAATTCCGTTTCTTTAAGTTTCTTTTTATCAGACTTAGAATTCAATCTGCTAGCCCATGATTTCTGGGCAACCCAGGCCGAGGTCCCGGACCGAATGTCGACATGTCCAGACCCAGATGAACGCACGACGGGGGTGTCGTGCGTTCAAATTTACATAGTCTGGAAACAAGGAAAAACGCACGAAGGTCTGGACATGAAAGCATGAAAGGTCTGATGAACGCACGAAAGTCTGGACATGAACGCACGAAAGGTCTGATGAACGCACGAAAGTCTGGACATGAACGCACGAAAGGTCTGATGAACGCACGAAAGTCTGGACATGAACGCACGAATGTTTTTGCTTGACTGGACGTGTTTATCAAAACAATTTCTCAATTGATAACGGTAGATGTGCATTTTTTTGGAACACTTGCTGTGCCAAGCACACAGCTGGTACCAGCGAAACCCCCCCCCCCCCCCCCCTCGTTATGATTATACCACAGATTTCTCATAATCGAAAACACTGCATGACGTCAAAACTTGAAATGGTCACACCGGAACAATTTCAATTAATTTATTTACATTAATTATGTTTGAAATGAAATGCAATTTTACATTAAATAGTCAAAATGTCCTCCCGGTCTAGGTGCATACTCATGAAACGAGTTTAAAAGTCTATTGGTGGGGGGGGGGCAATATTGACTATAATTACACAGTCTAGCAAATTACCAATATTATGTTTCAGTATTTAAACTTGTGCCATTTTTGTTATACTTATTTGCTCAAGGTGGTTCACTTACTAGTTTGAAACAAACGTGTCAAAACAGGTAAACAATTGATCAATTAGAACCGCATTAAATATTAAGTGATTACAAATTTATCTTTACTTAGTAGTACAAATTTAATGAACTCTTATGTTACAATGATGTCAAAAGATTTCAACCAACTGAAATTATATTTCAAAAAATATCCGAATAAATTGCCAATTGTTATTTTAGGAAACTGTTTCTTCCTTAAGTGTAAAAATTGAGGTTTAAGGACGTTCCAAAACTGTTCAACTTTGTTTTTTCGGGGGCGTTTTATCCCTATAACCAAAGATTCATTCAACTTTCAGGAGGTGTTTTCAACTTTTCTTATCATCATTATTTTACTGAAATCTCAACTTATCTTTTTGCAGAGATTGTACAGTTTTAATTTAAGAGCTCTTTTCAAGCTTTTAGAAATAGCTTTTAGCGATCTTGCAAGTTGCGTAATATCAATATGCAGATATAGGGGGGGGGGGGGGGGGGGGGGGGGGGGTGTTATGTTATTATAATAGAGACTTTACATAAGGCTACCAGAGAGCTTGTGAATAAGGGAATATGGGGGAGAGAAGGGATTTTCCCCCGATTAGAAGGCTTATATAACCTACAAGAGTCCTTCAAAATGTTTGTATCTTTGTCGTATCTAATTTTCATAAAAGGGGGCTAATTTTTTTTTTTTTTTTTGGGGGGGGGGGGGGGTATAATGATAAAGCCAGGCCAGAAAAAAATGTGACGTAATTGAAGAAGAAGAAGAAACAGTTTGCAATTTTCAGTTCTGATTGAGTCCCTGGTTATAATAACAGCAACTATTGTTATTTACGAATTACAAGATGCTCAACAATTCAGAGAAGAGGCGGGCTCTGCAACTGTTACGCTTGATGTGAGTATGAAAAAATAATAGTCAAAAAAATTTTGGATCCTTTCCGCCTGTACCCCCCCCCCCCCAATTTTTTGGCAAAACGAAAAGTAAGAATAGATCAACATAGGGTAATTAAGAACATTGGTAATTCTTACGGAGTCAGGAAAAATAACCAATGCCAATATACCCATTGTGACAATATACCCAAATATAACCAATAATTTGTCCGAATGTTGAGACTAGCAGAATAGGTTGTAATTTTGCTCACAAAAAAATGCCAATTTGCTACTATTAATCAGAAAAATATCCCTGACACATAAAGTGAAATAGGTTTTTCTTCAACTTTTCCTGGATAAATCTTGCATTCTTTGATTTTTAATCTGATTATTTGGATGGAAAACAATTAGAAATTGTTGTAAATCAAGACATATTATACATTTATAAACATAGCCGAGAGAAAAATTCAGGTTTCAAAGTCAATTTTCATTTGATTTGGAATCATTTATTAACAAATAGGTATAATCATATATGCAAATATTTTTCGGGAAAACGATTTTGAAGAACGTGGAATTTTGGCAATATTATGAAAGATATGCGGTGACTGGCGTTGATGAATTTTGGTGTTTCTAATTTCCAAGAAAAGATCTTACATCTTCTAATTTGGAATTCTAAGCATATTTGTTGATCTCTACATAGCGTTGATCTCTTAAAGTTTTACGCTTTACAGTATGATTAAGCGTTGATATTATAGAATTTTAACAATAAAACATTTGCGTTGATCTTCATTATATAGCGTTCAATTAGCGTTGATCTTTCAAAAAGTCAGTACTTGATCAATTTGGATTAAAAGAATTTTTGATGTGCCATGGACAATTGTTGGGTTTAACTAAATTGAAACTCGAGTTTATTTTACGAAATTTTTAATCCCTTTTTTTTAAGTTTGTGTGATCAGTGCGAATTATGATTTAGCGAGATAATATTTGCTTACTTAACGCATCTTTCCAACCGTATAATTGATAAAAATTTCAAAATAATGAAATGGCAAAATTGAACATTTTTCTAAAATGGAATGATTTTTTTCTACTGGTTTTAGAGCTGTAAAACTAATTTTTTAAATGATAGATTTTGTTTCATTGATCCGAAGTCTTTTAAATAATAGAAAACAGTTCCAAGAAATTGTGTTCAGCAGATAGCACAAAAGATTAGAATCAGCCAGAACATTCGGTCTATTTTTGATAAATGGAGTCGAACTATATAATAAATAAACTATACTAGACTAATTTCTATGTTTAAAACATTATCTGCAAAACAAGCTTTGAACTTAAATAAAATGTACGCCAAAATTATGTAAGATCTAGTCTTAGAAACGCGAAAATATGCAAGTTCTACGCTTAAAATCAAGTTATACGCAACTTTTTTCTGTTCAAATTATGTCTTTTGAAATTTTTAGTTTTTCTGTGTTGACATATTGAACCAGTTTGCCAGGCAAATGTTTTTGCGAACGCATGAAATTGGGGACAATTTTTCCGCCTTTTCCCAATATTTGGTTCTTCAATATAACTTATGTCATCTGCATTCGGCGTTTTTTGAGGTTCGAATTGTTGCACGATTGATGACTAAATTTCTCAAATAAAAACATGAGTAGACAAAAGTTTTTTTTCGAAAGAAATTAAACTTTTGATTTATAAAAGTTTTTTCATGTTTTTAGTGATTTTTCATACTCAAATATTTGTTATTTTGACTAAGAAAAATAAAGGATCATTAACACTGTCCGTGTTTGTATCCCCGATACAAAGAAACATTACACCGCAGAGGTATGCCCAAATCGTCACGGGCAGACAGGCCCGATGCGTGTATTTCGTGTTCGTTTTCTCTATGTTAATACAATGAAAATGGAATAATTTTGCGGAAAATAGCTAATTTAGCAGAAAACGGCAAATTGGATGGGAAATTGTCAATCTGTGTTAGCAAAAGTGTCCTTATCCTAGCCGCGAAATACAAGTACAAACTCTATAACCTATTTTTTGCACGGCTTGTATCACACATCTGCTCAATTAATGTATCGATTTTTCGCACGCAATGTAGCTCGATTTCGCATATAATCCGCAATTAGGCCTAACTTAATTACTAATTATTTAATTAAGCCTAACTTATTATTACTGGTAGTACTTTATTACTACTTTATTACTACTTATAGTACTTTATTACTACTTATTAGTACTATTTATTACTATTAATAAAATCGGCCCGTCCAACATTGATATACAAAGCTTTTGATGTGCAAAAGATTATTCGGAAAATAATCAGTTTTTGTGGTTGCATGTATTTAAAGCATTTTAAAGCTTTGAAAGCTTCTATTAAATCTTTTTAAAAGTGCTTATTGTATGCTCAAAATGCGCACGAATAATAGATACCTAAATTGAGCGGAAACGTGCTACAAGACTTGTAACCTATTTTTTGATCCGAATGTTCTTTTATTTCGCAAAATTGGCGAAAACCCTTTTGCAAAAAGTAAGATACAAAGGATGTCTCCTAATTTCGTTCATTGTTTGTATCTAATTTTCAAGCCGATTATTCTAAGGCGGAATTTTTGGGGTATACCTCTGCGGTGTAATGGTAATACGACAAAAATTGTGAGGAAAAGTGAATAATTTTTATATTAACAAACATTAGTAGCGCATTAACATAGTCACGCATGGAGCTTAAAAAGATGACAGCGATAACCAGCTTTTAGACAACAATTTCTCTTCTTCACTCAGCAAGTATTTGTCCATTTTCATATTTATGACTAAAACAAATTTTACTGTCCACCAATCAATTAAAAATACTTGAAAATTAATAAATGTAGATTACTTTTTGTTAGATTCCAACAAAGATTCCATTAAAAATGGGTTAAGTTAAATCTACGTTTTTCTACATCAAAATTTTCCTACATCGTTTTTCTTAATGGGTTAAGTTAAATCTACGTTTTTCTAAATCATGCTTTATAAGTTTACTTAAACTCATTTGGTGTTTCTGTGTCTCAGAAAAGGCGCCTTCTGATTGGCTAACAGATTTCGGACTTCCGTGATTGATTGTTAGTCTTCTTCTGTGGGGGAAGCTTTTCTTGGTTTTTTATAGTCCACAAGAAGAGTTTGGAAACTTATATTCGTAAACTTTTGTTCGTGAAACACAATATTTTCTTTTAATGAGATGATGATTTTCTAATATCAGTAGTAGTGAAAATGCCTGGTTTGTAACGGGGGGGGGGGACTTGTCCCCCCCTGTTACAATACAGGCATGGTCTTTTTTAGGTATCCTCTTAGAATTTCTCTGACTTAGAGTGGAATAAAACTTAGCTGTTTCATTTAGTTCTTCGAACAGTTTCATGCTTTGACTTGAAATTTGTTTTCCCCTTTCTAACCGGGAAAGTTGGTTGGTGTTTGTATAAACAATTTCTGCTTTCTTGTCTCAGCTTATCAAAGATAAAAGTACAAGTGAATTTAATTAACTTCAAGGCGTTAGTCCAAACTTTAGCTTCTAATCAATAACCGTTAGGAATAAAGGAAATACGGGCTAATTTTGCCCGGCATATTATCAGCACACATACAAAACTTTTATTCCATAAATTTTACCAGTTCTGTTCACTAAATTACCAACATGCAAAAAAGTTAAAGCAAGTTTTTGATTGCTTTTAATTGGAGTCAGTACTAGATTCATATAAAATTGCACGCCGTGCACGCTTGTGAGGAACAACTGGGGTTTCCTCGTCGCTCTCTTCAGCTTCAAATAAAATGAATTCGTTATGACTGGGTGTGCGTGGTTCCTCGCTCACTTCACAGCTATTTACTTCCAACTCACTTTCATTGTACGTGCGTTGAAGGAAACCCCAATCTGTCTCCTTGAAACTGTTGTCTGACCTATCACCCAGCGTGCTTGAATTCAAACTTTGTATTTCCGGGCGTTCGTCGCCGTTACCAAGAGTAGTTTCTGCCCCTTCAGAATTGTTGGTGTTGTCCATATTTACGTCCCAGTTATCCAGAATTTCACGCATGAAAATGTCGTCTACAATTGTGTAGTGGCCAAAAGGTAAGCTTGTTATACCGTCGTCAAAAATAAAGCGTTTATCATCGTAGGCGGACAAACAAATTTTGATCGTGCGTACTGTAAAAATGTCATGTTTTTCTGACGCTATGCGGTAGTTCGGTGCACGTTCAGTTGATTGTTGCACCAGGACTTTTTTGAAAGACTGGTGATTGAATAAGCGTTGTGTGGATAGGGATATGCCCTTCATGCTCTTTTTCTGGGTATCTAAATGAGAAAAACAAACATTTTCGCCGTTTTTTACTGGAATTTTCTATGCCCTTTGGTTTTATATTAAAGAATTTTGAGTTGTTTGCTTGGATTAAACATATCTAGAAGTCTCAGAATTTTAAAGAACATAATTGCAAAGTTTTTTTTTGGATAAGTAAAACAACTGGAAAAACATACCTGCTGTGATTATGGAGTACATCTTGGATTTGATTCCAACAAATTCTGTCATTACTGATCCTGCCAGTTCATCTTTGAATTTGAGGACTTTCTTTTTATTGGTCGGGTTGTAGAGGCTTGATTCCTTTGGGTAGTTCGAAAAATCGAATTCTTTAGAGAGAGTGGGATTGTTTTTTAGGTCAGCGTAGAGGTCTTCTGTCATAATTGCATACGTCAGGGAGTCTGTATCACTGTACAAAAGTTTGCAAGCAAAGTTTTCTTTCATTATTTTATAATGAAACCTAAACATAAACATTTTGGAGAGATCCAGTATTGTGGCTCCAATGATCAACGGCTTTGACCAAGTGAACTCAGTGCGACGAAGAGTTACTGCAGCCAGGTTCGGGTTAAAGATTTTGAACGACTTAAAGTTAAACTTTGAACTTTGTTCTAGCAGCCCTTTCTCAGATCTTACTAGCATGACGTTGGTACGTTTTCTCGGATTTTCACACATTTTCCCGTACACACTATTTATCATTAATTTGAAGAAATTCTCGTCAAATTTGTTTGTAGCCTGCTCTCTCTTTCTGCTATGTAACTCTATATAGGGAGCTAACCAAAATCCTTGCAAGAATCTGAGCACTCGGTGAATTTTAGTCACTTTCAGACCGAGCTCCGAGTACAGCTGTAAAGTCAAATAGTGTAAGGTATAGTGGGGCTTGGCAAACATAGTTTGTTCTCCAAGTGGTGTCTTCGTTCACCAGTGGGGGTCCATAGAATAAGTGGAAAGCAGCCGTGTAGCAATACAGAAAGCAGTTTGGATCTTCGTAGTTCCTGATGTTCAGTAGCGATTGCTCTGATTGGTACTTCACTGGCAAAGCAATGTAGGAGCCAGCACGAATTGGGAGAACCTTGACAATTTTATCTCGAATGACAGAAGCTTTTCGAAGCGCCATCCGCTTCCATTTGTTGTTATTGTCGAGATACTGTTTATTATTTGTTCAACTTTATTCCAGAACATTTCATCTGTCAGATTCTCCCCTGGGTAGACGATGGTCATTTCTGAGTTTATGAAAAAATCGAAGTGTTCTGGTTCTTCTTGCTCAGATACGTCTTTCAACATTTTAATTTTTGCTGCAAATTGAATTTTTTTTCGGTCCCGCTTCAGTCTCACTTCTGACGATCTGTTGAATCTCATGTTTTTGATTCATGAGATATTCAAGCATGTCGTTTTCGTTGCCTGACGTGTGCAATTGAATCGACCGTAAGTTTCCACTTATTGATGACATCACGGGTAGGTCACCACTGTATCCATTGTTTCTCCACTGGGGCATTCCGTGATTTAGTTTCATATGATCTTCGAACACTGATTTCAGTAAGAAAGTTTTGCTGCAATAAACACAATGATGAATGGTTTCGGATCCATGCAGCTGCTTTGTGTGGTGGATCATTCCGACTAGCGATGGTGATTCGAAGTTGCACTCATTGCACTGAAGTGGCTTGTTCTGGGTTTTGATGTTGTGTATTGCCTTTCGATGTCTCCTTAAGCTGCGCAAACTTGAAAAAGTTTTCTGGCAGATATCACACTGGCAGCTCATTTCCGCAAATAGCTTTAAGCAAACAGTAGGCAAAGTTTGAGTTTGATCAACTTTTTGATAGCAAACAAATTTTGAAAATGAGTGTTTCGTATCCAAAAGAATGATTGAATAAAACCACTACGCCCAATCCTAACGTTGTTCTAGCTTGAGAAGAACTTACGTAGACTTCAGTCACACCCTCTTTTCTATAAACATTTTGTTCTTATCAGTTCTTTAAATTTAACCTTAACATTTGGCTATAATCTGTGTTCCTTTAGTTTTCGGAAACCTCTAGGACCTCACTCGAAGTTTTTACGATTGATTCGGTACCCAAAGGGAATGGAGCTCAGACACAACCTACTTAAAATCAATTTGAGTTGAATGGTCACCACTCCTTATTCCTAATTCAATTGTTAAACAATCTTTTGATCAGAAGTACCGCCAGTTTATGTTTTACGAGATCAAGCTCTGGGGTGCCAAGGTGCGGCCTACCGCTCGATTGATGTTCCACAGGATCAAAGCCAGCGGTAACAACTGGTTTTCTGTATCGAGTCTGGTTGGAACCCTTTTCGCTAGGAAATTTTATTTTTGTTTGGGGTTTGGTTATATGTGTTAAATATTGGTAGTAAATGTTTATTAGTAGCTGACAACCGGAAGACCACCTACCCTCATTTTCCAAATTTCCCATTTAAGTCACACTTTTCAGTCTCTTTAGTCTATTAACTCTCTTTAAAATTCTAATCGCAATTCCAAATTCTAAGTTAAAAATGGATTCTGAACAAAAATCTTTCTCGTGCCCCTATATCTTCCCCTACAGAAAACATATCATTAAAGAAATAACGGTCATATTCAATGAATCCACCCTCCACAAAAAAAATTATACAGGAATTCTTCTGAAAAATATTGAGGGGCTGGTAATGTTGCTCGACATTGGTGGAAATGAGCACTTCCGCCTGGTTGATCTTATAAAGTACCAAATATTCGTTACCCCTGAAGAAAAGAGGGACACAAGACTGGAAAAACTATTCCATCTTGTGTCAGCACCAATCCACCGCGAGTACTTCTTCGGTACTCGCTAAGTTCAATCCCCTCCCCTTATTTTAGTTTAGTTTTTTTTATTCTTCATTAAAAATGCTTCGCTTTCTTTTAACTTCGAAAAAAATGTGAGCTTTCTCTTACACTCTGATTAGAATATACACTAGAGATATATGGTGCTCAAGATTTAGGACCTCATTGAAAGAGGGGAAAACCCCCTTTTTAAGCTTTCTTTTTTGTTTTTACTTTTCTTACAGAGGAGTACAATGCGGTAGCCTATAGAGGAGAATTTGGGGGTCCAAAAATCTTTAAAAACATTAACAAAATACGTTAAAAACGGGTCGAAAACGGCGGCTGCGCCTTGTTTTCGAGGTCGCTGATTCCAAAAATCGTGTTTTCAGCTCTGTAGGACCTCGGCTTCACCTATTTCTTAAGGTTTCGGGTTTGTATCAACACTTATGCGTTTTTTTGAAATTGTCAAAAATTTAGTTTTGAGTGTTCATTTTCTGGCTCGTAACCCCGTAGGGTGGGTAGGTTGCAGATATAGGGTTGTTTTTTGATGGAATTTTTTCATTTTTGAAAAATTTTGAAAAATTTTCTGATTTTTTAAAAGTTGTTTTCTGTTGAACTGATGTTTTTTCAAAATGAAATGAAAAACATTGATTCCACTGGGTCATTATTCAGACGTTAATTGTTGCACTGCGTCTGTGGAACAACCTGGGGAACAAATTGTTCCTCAAAAAGGAAAATAACTTCGGAAATTTTGATTTGTTTACTGTGCAAAATTATCGAAATTTTTTTCATTTTATAAATTTTGTTCACATTTTGTTTAAAGAAATGTTGAATGTATTTCAACAATAGAGCAACAGTATATGCAGTATGTTTTACAGACACCCGCTCACTCAAGAGAAGATTTTCTGTTAAATTTTTTCTGAATTTTGCAAAGATTTTGTCATTTTCTCAACTGAGCACCTACTATGGTTTTGTGGTAAATGTTAAATTTGTTCGATTTCTTTGATCTTTCTCTTTTTTAATGTTTCCCATAAAAATTTACCAAGTGCTAGTCCCAGTAGTATCACCCTGTTGCTTTCCAAAACATTTATTGTAGTGTTTGTTCTCAAGAGTTAGCTGCAAAAAAAATTCAAAAGAATGTACAATTTCATTCGTTTTTATATTAGGTTAGAGAGTTAGTAAGATTGAATAAATTGAACATTATAGCAGTTTTTTCCCTTCAGTATAGTTTCATTCTGTTTATCAAGTTTTTCTCTAGATCCGATTTCTTCAATCTTTGTTAGAATTACTGACAAGTTTTCGTTTTTTGGGTGCGAGACATCGGCATGCGGGTGGAGTCACTTGACTGTCCGAGCAGTTGAGATCATCTACTGATCGAAACACTGGTGTAGTAGGTGTCTCTGGTGGGAAATTCAGATAGTTTTCACTGTCATTAAATTCACAGTCAGGGCTCTCAATATTGGGAATTTTCCAGAGAGCCTCGATTCTTTCGAGATCTCTCCAATATCCTTCTTGATTTTCGTATAAAGGTATTTCTTTCAAGTCGTAGTCGTAGAAGATCTTCCGAACATTTGCTTCAAGAACAGAGGTGTCAAATATAAACTCTCTGGTGTAATTTGTTACAAAATCCAATGTGTACTGGGAGCCTTTTAGTAATGCTTTTTCGAAACGAAATGACTGGATGAAATCTAACATAACTACCGGAAGAGACATGTGATTTGATGTAACCCAGGTATCGTTTGTCCATCCTTGTTCAATAATAACGATTGTTTCTTTCCTGTATGTTTCGTAAGCTATTGTTCTTTTCTCTAAGCTTTTCTCGCTTTTCAGAATAATAACTACTGGAGACATTTTGTTTCTTATTTCAAGAACTGCAACGAAAATTTAACTGTTGAAAACGACAAAGTGCTCAAGGAATATAAATAAGGAATATGTTCACTTTTCAACACTTGCGTATTGTGGTTGAGAACTATATGTCGTAAAGTTTTATTTGTTTATACAAAGTTTTGCACTAAGTGAAATTCAGAACAGGCGTAAACCCAGACTGATAAGCGTTTGCTTTTGGCAAACAACTTAACATAGTGTATTTTATTATCTTAAAGTTTTGACATGGACCCCAGAGATAAGGTGTATTCTGTTCAATATGTTGGATAAAATGCATAAGGTTTTTATGGTATTTGGTCTTGGTATTATCACTCCGGGATCAAAGTTCAATTTCTAACATTTGCTTTTATTTTATTGTAATTGGGTGTCTTGAAAGCTATGTACTGTAGTCTATAGTTAAAAGACGCTAGAGTTTCTTTGCAATAATGCTTTTATATTAATATGATTTAGGTTTTGAGGAATTATTATCGACCAATCACATTATTATAGTGCTCAAAGTCTAGCAGCTCTGTGAGTATGTGTTTTGTAGTACTTCAATTTTATTTCCTTTTCCAACCATTCATTTGATTTTATTCCTTTCTAATAAACAGTATATCACCTGAGTGCATTAAAATGGAAAAATCTGAAACCCTCAAGAAAGACATAGAATTCTGCGATCAGTTTATTGATATCTCAGAAACTGCAAAAAGAATTGTAAGGGTCTCAACTAAAACCTATGAAACTTCTGGTACCTATGCTGCAATAAAGCTGTTCAGAAGGAACAACCAAAGTGATGATGATTACAAATTCTCCCAAAGAGTAAACCTTTCTCTTTCAGAATTTGATAGACTAGTCGAACATATCCACAGAATCAGAGATCTGATCGATTCAAAGGACACAGAGGTTCCTTTAACAGTACAAACTGAGCCTCCAAAAGTTACATCGAAGGCAATTAAAAGAAAAGAAGGCGAGAACGATAAATTTTCACAACATATTCGTTCAACCAACGATACGAATTCGGAAGACGAGAGTCAACCCCTATCGAAAGTCAAGAAAAATCTAGCACACAAAAAGAACTTAGCCTACAAGATAGAAAAATACAATGGCTGAAGCAATGTACGAACGTTCTCCAGATTATTTTCGACAATTTCAAAAATCATTTCGCTTTCTTCTTTTCTTTTGTAAACCAAACTTGGACAAAGATAAAATTGCTAATTTTGCGTTTGCATACCACCGAAAAAGTTCATTTTGTCACAACTCTTCTGTTCATTACCATGTTCTAATTTCATCTGAAAATCTATCAAGCTTAGAAGGAACAGACAGCTCAAAAGCTTATGCAATACCTTGTTTATTTACCTGCTTTAAATGTCTCATTTATGATTTGGACGGGTTCGTTGTTCACGGGCCAATTTTGGAAAAACTTATTGACGCAGTTGACTACTGTCTACAACAACAGAATCTGCACAGAAACTTCTTTTCTATGAAGAAACTACCCAGCATTTGCCATGCTGTAAAGCAAAATGTTCAAACTCAAACTGACTTTGTACCACTTTTGACTAATCAACGCTTTGTGGAGATATATTACAATGAACACTACGCTGAATTTTCAAAAATTATTGATATTATACTTAGTGGCTATGGTTCGCTTAATTTTGACAGTGAAACGTTGTTTGTAAAATTTGTATTTGAACAAAAATACAAAAATTAAATTTTCTTTGAGATCGTTTTTTTAACTGAAAACAGAGGAGTAAAAAAATGAATTATAGCATATGCTTTGAAAATCGTAGTAGGTCATCATCATTCATGTACATTGTGTAAGGGTATTTATTGCTAAAAATAACATGAGCAATATAAATACAAAACAGACCACATAGTTTTGAGTTAGTTTTTTGAATTGGCATCAATGTACACAGTTGAATTACTTCTCCATAGAAACTGTTTAGCCGTCTGTAAACTGCAAAGTAGAATTCCAGCGAATTTCCCAATGGATCAGCAAAATAAATTTTGTCGTTTTTTTTACAGATGAGTAGCCAATGAGTTCCTATAGTTCTAGCTTTCGATGCATTGACCAAAATAAAAGAGTCTGCAAATAGCTTAGGAAAACTATCAGCTGGGAATACTCCGCAAAACAGAAATTTTAAATGAACACATTTGTTGATCAATTTGGCAATTTTAACATTATCAATATTATCCATTAGTCACTGGGTATGTAATAAGAGTGTTTTTTGTGACTTTTCTCTCAGATGACACGTAAAATGTTGAACTTCGTTCTCCCAAAAACAAAATTTCAATGTTATCTGTCAGTGCTCTCGAAAACGTTAGCTCAACTGAAATTGAACAGTTTGTCAATTCAGGGTGAATAAAATCATGTGATGCTTCCTGTGTTGAAGTTAGGTCAAAGGCCATAATAAAATGGTTGGGATAATCTGATAGAGATATACCAGGACCACCCTTTTCAAGAAAATCCAAAGCCTCAAGCGTATTAAAAAAAAGCCTTTGATTAGAGGCGGTTGAAATGGGCGTGCCAACTATTGGAAGTCCGTTACGATAAATAACAATTTGACTCAAATCAAACTTCTGATAATGAAAAGGTGTTGTTCGATTTGTTCCAAGGTACGCGCGGTTTGTTGTCATTGCGATAATCATTCTTCGAATTGGTTCCTTTGAGAAGACATCTTCTTGTCTCCAACTTTGAAAACCAGTTGTAGCTAAAAATGTTCTTGGTAAAACCTCTGTATAGCGATACACTGCAGGTGTTTTTAGTAGAGTCTTCTCAATTGCCGTCAAAACATGATCCGATACTGTCATTTTTCTAACATACAGATTTGCTTCAATTATTTTTACTTTGTAATGTTTGTTTGACTCGGAAATAACAGCAAAATCATTTGTTGATCTTCTGAATGAAATTCTTAGAGTAATACCACTAAGCAGGTGTTTATCACACGTTAGAATGTCACTTGATGGTTTTCCAATAAAATAGTTTTCATTGGAGTTGGCTACGAGGGCTTTTCTTGCTGTAACATCCTCGGCGCGACCGTCGGTGCCATCAATTTTAGCTGGCTCATCCTCGTAATAATATCCTTGACAAACTAGCCATGTGTTTTTTGCAGTTTTTCCTGACGAAAATTCTGTTTCAATGAATGCTTTGTGTGCATAATTTCCGTTTGTGTTGGAAATTTTAACACCGTTAGCAGATACAGTGCATTCCGAAAATAAAGAATGCAGTGCGTTGTTGCTTAAGTATGGCGAGTCTGTATTTGTAGCATCAGTTCCTGTCCTTAAATCACCGTCATTGTTTCGGGAGATTTTGCATTTAATTTCAAGGAGAAGTTTTTGCAAATCTATGAAATTGTTCCTGTCTCCCATAACTTCAAACTCAAGCATTGGACCATCCGGGGAATAGGAAGGTCCAACTTTTTGAGTAAAAGCATTATCAAAAGTAACTAGCAGAGGTTGTTTTTCAAATAAATCAAGTGTGGTGTGTGTTGCCTCTGCGGGCAGTAAATTAGTAAACATTTTGAACTTTAGAGAAGAATTGAGACGACTTCTCGACAGGGGTTGTTTTCTGTGAATGGTCTTTGAACGGCTTTTTGTCTGTTTTTTTCTTGATGTTCTTCTTTTTGACCAATGATCCTCCAACTTGTTTTCTTACAGTCTTTTGCACAGTCGATTTTATTGCTTGTTTTGGAGACTTTTTCTTTGTAACAACCTCTACCAACTAAGGAGCTGCTTGAACAATTAATTCACGTCCAATCTTTTTGGCTACAGGCCAAAGAAACTTTCTTGCAATCGGTAATGCGGCTCTGCCAATACCTGCTGCTAAAGCCCCAAAACCACTTCCTCGTTGGCGATAGTGTCCTGAAAAGTATGGTGATACCGATTGTTGATGATAGTAGGCTTCCATTTAATCGAATTTTTTAAAATTTAATGTCAAAATAACTTTTCCCGTTCCAGCGAATGGAACTAATTGTCCGGTTTCTGTCCGCAATTGAATTTCAATTGACTGAAAATTTTTTGATAATAACTTTTTGTATTCCAAGTTGCTGAAGACAATTCTGTGTGTTGGCTCTATTTCACAGGGGCTACCGTTTTTCAGGCGTTGTTTTGAATCAATGACTCGAATAAGAGGAGCTTTAGTATCACCTACGTATTAATACTCAATTATGTTAACATAAATAAAAATCAGTTGCTTCCCTGCAGACAAATCAAAAGGATAATCACCAACAAACGTTTTTTCTTCGTCTTCTGTCATGGTCAGATTTTCAAAAGTGTCCAACATCTTGTATCCAATATGATAACCAGACCCATCATGAATACCGTTGAAACCTAGGATGCTTGGAATTTCGTTATCCGGAAAAGTAATTCCTTCGTTTTTATCAAAAAAGAGAAACAAAACTCCATTGATTTTGTTAAATTGAAAGTCAAAATGAGGCAATCCGGTAGCTGTTTTTAAGGATCTCAAAAGATGATCACGGTTTTCATAGGAACCAGTTCCAATGATAGCTCGTTCTCCTCCGTATGGTCTGGAGACAGCATCAAATGGAATATTTTTCTCATAAAACTTGAGGCCTTCAGAGGAAAAAATCTTTAAATCACTCTTGTTCACTTGATTTATTTTTGCAGGGAAGATAATTTCACTTAGAGCAACTCGCCAATCCCCTTCCAAATTAATTTCTTCATTGAAATAGTTTTTGAAAGAAGACAAGGTGTTTTGAGGAAAAATATTCATAGAGGCTGATGAAACTAAGTGAACGGTAAATTCATTCATGTTTTGTTATTTCACTACTGTTGTCTCTAACTTTGACCAACTCTAATTCATAAAATTTTCCTTTTACTGGCTCCTGGGATGCGTCAATGAGACTATAAGTAGGGGGATTTGTTGTAGGTATATCGTAAATCTCAAAAACGTCGTTGGTAAATGTTTGCTTGTATCCTTTTCTAAAAGGAAGATCCGCTTTTGATATTCGCACAAAGTCACCAACGTAAAACTTTGGTCGGCGAACTAGTTTTGATGAATCATTAAAAATTAATGATATCAAGTAAGGAACGTCTTTTTTTGTTACTTTATTCGGCGCCAATTTCGTTACTCTGTTGACTCTAGAGTTAATGGTTTGTACAAAGCTCTGCAATTGATTAATATACGAATATGTCCATTTGTCTTCTAAATACTTGTATATTAAATTCTTGAGCGAACGTATATTTCTTTCCGCAAATGCTGATTTTTTCTCGCTGAAAGTTTTATAAACTTCAATATCATTTTTCCGACAAAGAGTGCTGAATGAGCCCTTAAATTCTGTACCAGCATCTACCCACACTTTTTTAGGTTGCTTGTTCTTTATCATTTTCTTAAACGCATCTGCTGTAGTTGTGGCGTACTTCGATTTTAAGGGTTCAACTCGTAGATAACGTGAGAGACAGTCCACCGCAACCAACAAATATTTTACATCTTTGTTCTCTTTTGCTAATTTATCCACATAAGCCAAGTCTAGCGACCAAATCTCGTTTATGTCATAAGCAATAACTTTCAGTGTTGGAAATCTTTTTCTATATTTCTTATGCTTTGTGTGGGCATTTTTACCCTCTAGAAACAATTTCACTTTACTTGGTTTCAACTTTGTGCTTTTTTGTAGATTTTTTAAGCTTCCGTATGCTGTGGGGCCTTTCGTATATTTTAGCTCAAGCAATTTTTTCTCATTCGTCGAAAGACTCCCAGTCCTTCTCCTCTTGCTGAGTTCTGTCTTCCTTTGAGGTTTCGAAACCACTTCCGGCTTCTGAGGATTCCTCTGTAAGTAATTGGCTGGTTTCTTTGTGCTTGATTCTTTTTGGCGCAAAAGTTTTCTTTTTCTCTTTTTGTTTGGTAACTCTCTGAGTTCTTTTCCGGATCGCAATTTTAGCATTACTGTTGATCACCAAGTCTTCTTTTATGTTTAAAGCCTCTAAAATCTTGAAATAATCTGGATTATTTATTTTTTTAGTTGGTTGCTGCAAATCATAGAGAAAAATAGGGACATTTATTCCTGTCTCGGCTCCGTCAACAATGAAATTTTCTTTTTCGTCTATAACAACTTTTTTTGATTCTTTAATGAGGTTAATTATTTTTTCCGTCCTGGTAAGTTTTGCTGGCGCTAGCATGTTGAGATTTTAAAGAATTTTGTCTGCATGTACTTTTGACAACTCAGTAGGATCAGTTGTTTCCCTTGTATCCAAAATTTCTTGGTTCTCTTTGTCAGTGTTCTCATTTGGTCGCATGCGGTTCAAAAACGAAAATTGAGCACCTCTATGCTGAACTCTGGGATCATTTAGAATTTGTGAGGAATATGGTTGCTCCTTCATAAACTGATTTTTGGGAATCAAAATAAACTCTTCAGCAGTTGACATTGCTTAACTCAAATGGATGAAACAAAATTTAATAATGAGTTGAATGAGTTCGAAACCGGCTTTTGTTAGTACTAGTGCTCGCCGTTTATCCATTGATGACTTTTTCTTGAGAACACCTTCAAATATGTGTCTGTAATTTTCTAAGTCTCTTACTTTCACTCTAACATGGCCCAGTAAAACATTGTGAAGACATTCACACAAAACCAGTATAGCATCACTATCACAACTACGCAAATATTTCCTTAACTGTTTTGGCTGCAAAAGCACCATTTGCTTCAGTATAGATAATTTTTTCTCTTTCACTGTTTAGTGGAGTTGTTTCTGCTTTATCAGATGGAAGATAGAAAATTGATGGACCTGGCTCCGTAATATTTGAACAGTATCGTAAACAATCAGAAGTTTTTGGATCAAGATCGATAAGCAAATGCCCAAACGGTTCTTTCGTTGCCAATTGATAGCAGTATTTTAAAAATTTAACGAGGTTCAATTGTTTACCTAAAAATTCGACTTGTTGAATATCACGGGCTGATTTGAACAAAATGATGTGTGTCGTGTTCAAGTCTATTGTACGAGACCACTTGCTCTGTTGGTAAAGGTTGTGCTTGATATAAATAACATTAATGTTTTTGTGACGCCCTGCAGTGGCCAATTTAACAAATTCTTTGTCATTGTAAATTTCTTCGCACGAGTCGTCTATTATCAGAAGACAGTTTGCAAGACTATTCAAAAATTATAAATTGGCGTACTTTTTAAACGTAACAGCAATTGTTTTCTCCATTTTGATGTATATTTGTTGCATTTCTCGGTATAAAAAAATAATGTTGTTAAATTTTTGGGTAAAATGTGTTTCCAATCAACATTTTGAAAATTAACTCTGTTTTGCCACAACCTGAAGGCCCTACAACGGCCATGAAGACCCTATCTTGCGTAGATATAATTTTATTCATAGTCTTGGATTTGGTAAAATGTATCCAACTAAACTTGACAATATTGATATCCAAACTGAAGTTTCTTCACAATTTGGTTTTAAAATGGTTAATTTAACAATACAAAGTGATATCAGCAGTAAAATAACAAACATTTGAACAAAAAATACAACTTCTGACCGTGGCAACGTTGTTTGATTACAAAATTTCCATGAAGATTTGCTGCTACTTTCTTTTTCAAAGAAACTTTCTTCAACAACAGCGTCAACTTGATCAACTGTTACCTCCTCCATCTCGAGACAAAAATAATTTTTTTTAAAAAATGTATTGAGAAAAAGTCACTCTACATAAAACAATTCATAGCAATTGAACTCAGTTAGAAAGTCTTTCATATGAACCATAAAGCACTCCGGGAGTCTCTCAGTTTTGTCATAATGAACAATTTTGTGTACTCTTTCTTCCCTCACCAAGTGTTGAATCTCCTTCGGCAGTGAAGGATCGTTCTTGTCTACTTCTTCACCAACCGGGTGTTTCGACATCAGTAAGAGTCTCGGAGGACAGACTCTGGGTTGAGTTTTTGACATTTTGCTTTCTCCACTGAAGAAAAGGTTCAATATAATATACTAAATGAGTAAATGAGCGAATTTCGTCCTCAGTCAGCAACAATTTAACTTTTCTCTGTAAAAACTGGTTTCCGGTTTTTATGGTTTCGTCTTTGGAAATTGAAAGACTCAGATTCCCGTCCCCCGTAATCAAGGCGCAAATTGTTGAACTCGGTGACAAGGGTGCTTCCACTTTCGTCAATTCCTCTCTCATTTGTTAACCAGTTGAAATAGAAAATGGCTTTTTCTTTTGCACAATGTTTGTTGAAAATGTTTTTGCCCTTTGAATGATTTTGACAGTTTTGGGTAAAATAGTTCACAGATATTGAAGGACACGCGAGTGAATTCAGATCAATAATAGAGCACTCAAGCAAATCTGACAAAAATTTTACTTTTTCCTCTCCCTTAGCGTAGAATATTGAACCCGGATTCCTCAAACGAACGCTTTGAATTATTTGTGTGAGATAAATATAGGGATAGTTTCCTGTTTCCCACTCAATGCCGTGCAAATTTCTAGTCAACCAACTGAAAGATTGCTTTTGTTGAGTTGTTAACTCACTATAACTTGTTGGAGGTAAAAATGACACGCAGTCGAGATAGTCCTCGGTGCAAACACCAAGTTCTTTAACAATAAATTTTTCTTTTCTGTGACGGAACCCTTCAACGTCTAACACAACTGTTTTGCTGCTCAGCATTCCAATAAATGAAAAATTGACGGATGAAAAATCTTTATATATAGGCAAAACAATATTCCCGACAAATGACCACTAAAACAGTTGCTGCTTTTCCACGGAAGCATATAAGAGTATCCAGGTCCTTGTTTGTATCTTTCGTATATAAAACCCCCAGCGTCGTGCAAAACTGCATGTAACCGAAGGACTTTAAAACTTTTAAGTTGATGATCTAAAGACGAGTTGTCAATTCCAATAAGACCACCGTACGGTCTAAGTTTAAGCGCAATATCGTGATCAAAATTTTCTTGATCGTTAAAGAACTCACATGCTGATAAAAAGTAATTTAGGCGAATTGAGTTTTGTGGGAATTTTTGCGCTACTGTTAAATAGTTTTTGTGAATAATGGGTATATCTTTGCTAGCAACAGTTGGGTGGTTAAAATGCATTTAACAAAAAAATTTGAGTCAACTGATTAGAAAATGAGAAACTCAAAAACTGTTTAGAGTTTGAAACTGTTTGATGTAGGTTTGTTTTTGTTTCTTTTTTGGTACCTTGTATTGGTTATTAACTTCAATGTTTCTAGTTTTGCCAGTTTTCGTTTTTTTTTATTGAACGAGTAATGTTAATTCATAAGAGAAAGCTCATTTGTTTCATAGTTATTACCTTATTTCTACATTTTATTATGGATTACTTTCTCGACCCCGTCTTCAATGTTCCGGATGTACCAGGTTAGTTACATTATAAATTTATATCAAAAAATTTTATCTTAAATTTGATTTCTCTAAATTTTTGCTGAGACAAGAAAGTAGAAATTGTTTATACAAACACCAACCAACTTTCCCGGTTAGAAAGGGGAAAACAAATTTCAAGTCAAAGCTTGAAACTGTTCGAAGAACTAAATGAAACAGCTAAGTTTTATTCCACTCTAAGTCAGAGAAATTCTAAGAGGATACCTAAAAAAGACCATGCCTGTATTGTAACGGGGGGGGGGACAGGTCCCCCCCCCCCGTTACAAACCAGGCATTTTCACTACTACTAATATCGTTGGCGATATTGTCATTGAGAATTAATATTGAGCTTGTCAGCTTAGTTCATTCAGTTTTTATTTCTCTCAAATTGAACAGTTCTTTTAGTACAGGTAGAAGTTCACGTTTTAATGTTACTTGAACGGAAAATGGCACCATAGTTTGAGGTAGAATATACCTTTTTCACACCCTTACGCGGATACTTTTTTAGTAGTTTAGGAGTACTTAATATGAGTGCGTTAGAGATGTAGACTTTGATTTAGTGTCGGAAATTGGTACTTTTCTGTCTTTGATGACAGGCAGCGATTTCTTCCTGGTGTAGAATTTTTTTCTTATATTCTCCTTTATTTGAGAAACCCTTATTCAAACTGCTGCTGTTTTGCACACTCGTTTTCTGTATTAATATGATGAAGTTCTTTTAAATGTTTTAAATTTCAAAGCTTGTTTATAAAAGTTATTATAAATAAATATGTCCCGAAAATACTGAAACAAAACGTTCAACACATTGGGCATAATGAATTCTACTCTTATTTGAAGAATATACATCTTCAATTAATACAGACAATCATTATCCAAGTCTAGATAATTGCATCTCTTCCCGCAAATTCCCCAAAAACCATAAAAAATCCAGCCAGAACAGTTGTGGTACCGGTGACAATGTCGATGCCTCTTGGGGGAGTCGTTTGGTTCTCGGTTGGGGGGCGTCGACTTGCCTTCTTTCTAAGCTTTCTGATCTGTTCTTTGACGTTCTCAAAACCCTAGTCCTCAAAATTACCTTAATTCCATTGTTGCCACGTGCCCTTTTTTGGTTTCAAATTCTTGTGTTATGAATCAATATCTTTTAGTTTACAACGAGTATGACAATTTTGCGGTAAATATTTAGCGCCAATGAAAGAAGATTATCGATGTCGGTAACATTCTCGGGGCCTGCCTAACCTAACCTGATTGGATCGGTTTCGGGAAAACATGTGCTAATCTCAAAGCTGGGCGGGTAAGAAGACCTGGAGCGGTTTTTACTTCACAAGATCTAGCAGTATGGTCGGGGCCGGTGAACGTCCTTGTCACGCGTCCTAAGGGCCAGATTCCTCTCGGAGTCCACTTTTCCAGTACCCATAAAACATCGTTGACTTCAGGCTTTGATTCTGGGTTGGTCCACTTCCTTCAGGTGTTCAGGGTAGGCAAGTCTTCTCGGACCAGCCTCTTCCATATTGCTTCCAGTCGTTGTCTGATCTGCGTCCAACTTTTCGTCTTCAGTGAAGGGTTCTCGTTGAATACACAGACTGGTATGTTAGGGAATGCTCGACCAATAAGGAAATGATTTGGCGTTAGGGGATCTTCGTCTTCGTTATCGCTTCTGACGTGCGTCAAGGGGTGTGCATTAACTAAGCATTCTGCTTCTGCGACAATGGTTGTGAAGACGTCCCAAGTCAATCTGGCAGAACCCAAATTCAAAAGAAGAGCTCGTTTTACTATCTGTACGAGCCTTTCCCACACGCCTCCAAAGTGAGGAGCAGAAGGGGATTGAGGCGCCATTCAACTGACTGGGTCCGGAAGTTGTTCTTGATAAAGTCATGGTCCAACTGCAGATTTTGTTTTCTGATTTGTTTTCTGGCTCCCAGGAAGTTGCTTCCGTTATCACTGAGTAAGAGCCGTGGTTGTCCACGTCGAGCAATGAATCTGCAAATGGCTGTCATACAAGCTGATGTTGTTAGATCTTCTGTCACTTCCAAGTGTGCTGCTCGAGTCACTAAGCAGTTTAAAAGACAGATATAGGCCTTCTCTTCTTTGCCCCTTTGAATAACGGTGACGGGCCCAATATAATCAAGTCCTACATTCGTGAAGGTAACGGGTGATTCGTTTTCTGGAAATCGGGCATCAGGCAGATCTGCCATAGGTGGCTGAAGACCTTGTCCTTTAAAGCGTCGACATTCAAAGCACTTGTATGAAATGCTGCGTAAGGAGTCTCTTAGGCCAAAAACATAGTAACTTTGCTGTACAAAGTTTTTGACATACTCAGTTCCAAAGTGCATGCAGATTTCATGGCACTTCTCCAAGAATAGTCGGGTAATTGATTCCTTTGCGTTAACAACAATTGGATGCTTTGTGTTATATCCCAATGTACTTCTCTTTGTCCTGCCACCAACTCTTAAAATATTATCCTTCAGAAAGGGTGAGAGCGGCAGAAGTTTGCCTCTGGATGACAAATTCTTGTTTTTGTTCAAAAAAGCAATTGAGGGACCAAACGAATTCTGCTGTGATACTTTGATAAGGTGGTTCCTGGCATTTTTGATGTCGTTGATGTTGAGTGCTCTTTTGGATTTAGTTCGCAAGATTTCGATGAACCGAAACACTTGAGCTGTTGTTTTTAACAACTTCGTCCAATTTGCGAATTTTTTGGCTAAGACCACTGGTTGAATTGTTTGTCGCACCATTGTGGTGTTTGCCTTCTCGGTGTTGAGAAAAGTGCTCCAGTTTTCTTTTGTTTCGAACAAAAATGCTGGTGGGCTTAGCCAATGCCCTTTAATGTCAGCAGGAAGAATAACTCGAGAAACGTGATCGGCTGGATTGCTTTTCCCACTGATATGTCTCCAGCTGCTGGTTTGCGATTGACTTTGAATTTCGTTTACTCGGTTGCCCACAAAAACTTTGAGTTTTTGATCCAAGCCAGGACAGCCATGCTGTCACACCAAAATGTGGTGTCCTTGAACTCTATAGTATGGTGTTTCTTGATGAAGTGAGCTACACGGGTTCCAAGGACGGCGGCTTGAAGCTCGAGTTTTGGGATACTTAGCTGCTTGATTGGAGCAACTTTGGCTTTGCTCATCAGGAAACAACAAGATACGCCGTGTTCAGAGATAATTCGGGCATAAGCAACGATACCATTGTCTAGTTGAGAAGCATCCGTAAAAACGTGTAGTTCAAAGGTTTTGCTGGTCGCTACATCTAGTGTGGGACAGCAAGGGACTTCGATTGGGGGAGAGCACATGTAATTGTCTATCCAAGTTTGAATTGATTTACGCTTCTCCTGTGGCAGGTGGTGATCCCATGCTAGACCCTCTTTCCATGTCTCTTGTAGTATAATCTTCAGAGTGATGATTACGGGCGCTATAATCCCTAGTGGGTCAAAAAGGCATGCAATTAGAGAGAGTAGTTTTCGAACAGTGTAATTATCTGCGTTGGTATCGAACTTTGGTGGTTTCTGATGGAAAATTTTGTCAGTTGATTTATTCCATTGAACACCAAGTACGCGGTGACAGTCCTTGCTGTTTTCATCAACATCGTTGACATTGTCTATTGCTGTTTGCTCATTGGAGACAAATTTTGTCAAGTTAAAGTCGGCTCTCATGAGGGTTTTCTTCAGCGACACTGCGGCTTCTTGTGCAATCTCCACCGTTTTGAAGGAATGTACGAAATCGTCCATGTAAAAAATCAGATTTTCAATCATTTGGTACGGCGCAAAATCTGCTGCCGTTTTTTGGAGGACCGTTTCAGAAATCTCATTGAAGGTTGGTCTTTCTCAATTATACCTACTTGCATAAACACTGCCTCAATATCGGCGCTGATTGCAACTGGATTTTCTCTGAAGCAAAGCAGGAGACCAACCATATCGTTGTTCAGGTCGGGGCCTGTCAAAAGGTTACTGTTCAGAGAATTCCTTTTAAAAACGGATGCAGCATTTGAAACTCGCCGTACCTTTCCAGGCTTATTGGGGTTGGTGACTGGGTGATGTGGTAAGTACCATACGCGGCTAGGGGCGATGCTAGAGAAAATAACTGGTTTGACATACCCCTTCTCGATGTCTGTATCAAGTGTCTTCTGATACATCTCTTTAAGGAGCTGATCTTTGCTTAGTTTCTTTTCGAGGCTTTGAATTTGTGACTTGGCTACAGGGTAGTTGTTCTCCAATATTACTTTTTCTTTCCAGAAGAGACCAATTTCGTACCTCTCGCCTTTGTGCCGCACTGTATCATTCAGTATTTCAGGTGCTCTGGTGTCATCTTTTGATAGAGGCGTTTCATTTTCATTTTCCGTTCCCGATGAATCTATCTTCCAGAAGCTGGTTATATAATCTGCAAGAGGATCTTCTTCATTTGTTGTGAGCGTCATTTCTCTGTCGAATGATTTATAGCTAAGAGAAAGGAAGTTGGTTCTTTGTTGTTCCTCTTGGCCGAATTTGATTGGACCAGTTATAGTCCCGCCTAACAGATTTCTAATTGCAAATGGCTTGTTTTTGGGTCCCTGTAAAAACTCTCTTTCCAGGATGTACTGTGTTGCGTCAATTCCAAGTAATACTTGGATGCGATTGTTTTCCAGTTGGGAAAACTGATGTGTTGCAAATGGGGATGTTTGCTGCAAACATCATTCAGTTCTGAAACGGGAGCATCATCAAAATGCCAATTCTTATTTGAATAAACGTAATTCAAGCGAAACAGTGGTTTGTTACTGTTAAAGGGTCCAGAGTCAAGTTGTACGAGTTTGGTTTCCATTGAAGAATCACCAAAGGCTGTCGAAACGATCAGAGTTGATTCTAGGCTGGTTCGTGCTGCATTGAGTTTGGTTAGCATGGGATCGAAAACATAAGATATCGTGCTGCAGCTGTCAAGTAATGCATAACATTCGCAGGTTTCGTTGGGACCGTAAAGTTTAATGGTTACCATAGGAAGCTGATTTCTAATTTTTCGAGGGAAAACAGGCGTGTAGATTGGTGATTTTGTTTCGTTGCTGATCTCATCAAAGGACTCGCATAGTGGTAATTGGTGTTGAGTAGCGTTTGTTTTTTGCTGTAAGACATAATTGTTGTCATGTAGCATTGAGTGGTGTTTCCGTGAACAATGTCTGCAAGAGACTTTAGATGGACACGTTTTTGCGTTATGAGTTGAGCTAAGACAATTGTAGCAAAGAGAATTCTTTTTGATTTCCGCATTACGTTCAGACGGTGACATTTGCTGAAATTTTGGACACTTCCCTATGTAATGTTATCCTTTATCAACCGGACAAATTGTACTTCTGTTTTGCTGAGACTGTTGTTTCTTTGGATTGAATGGTTTGTGAACAAAACTCCTGTTGTTGCTTTCCAATGTTTTAACTCTATTAGCGTTGTTGTGATGATGTTCGTTTGCGTTCTTATTGTTATTGTTCGGGTTGTGGTTGTGGTGGTTCTTATTATGGCCGGATTGACTAAATTTTTTGTTTCCGTTTCTTTCTTTGTGCCTGAAATTAGATTTATGGTTAAATTTATCTCTATTGCGGTCGTTCTTGTGATTTCCGTCGTTCGTGTCGTTGCTGGAAAAGCCGTTGTCTTGTAGATGTTCACAGGCTCTAGCCTGTTTATCCATCCATATCGAGAGGTCTTCCAATCCGTGAAATGAACTTCCATTGTCGACTAGGTGTTCACTCCATTTCATTTTCAATGATCATGGTAGCTTATCCCGGGCAATCCGCACTAAATAGATAGAGTTCAAGTCTGCGTAAAAACCATGTGCATTAACTGTCCGGACTAGTTTTCTCAGGAAAGAAGCGTAGCTTATCAGTGTTGAGTGGTCGTTTTCTTGTGGTCTGTGCCACAGTTCAAGTTCTTTGGTGAGGGCGGCAACAACGTATTGAGGATTTCCAAAGCGTCTTTCAAGTTCCCATAAGGCATCATGATAGAATCCGGGGTTACAGAGATATCCCGAAATGGCTTCTCTTGCTGGTCCAACGACCAATGTTTGCAGGTAGCTCATTCTTTCGTTGTCAGTGATGTCACGGTTTTGATGAATAGCTGAGGAAAACATGCAGGACCATTCATTCCACTTCAGTGGGTCTCCGTCAAATTTTTGTATTCGTATGTCTGGCAGCTTGAGTGAGCGATAGTTTTTTCGAAAGAACGGCTGATGATGATAGCTGTCGGAATATTGGGGATCCGCGGTTTGCTGATTAGGATTATTTCCATTGTGAAATGGTTATTGGAGATCATTTACACTTTCCAAAGAAAATTGTTGAGGGTTTGTACAGATATTAGTTTGAACATATTGTTCTCGTGTCGATGGCAGTTGCTGATGGAGGCCTGCTGGATGTAGCGTCTGCTGAGCAAAATTACTGCTCTGGCAGTAATTTTGTTTGATTGAAGCCTTTTGTTGATTTTGATCAAAAATTTCAGGCAGATTATTTGCGACACCAAGTGAGTTGAGCGATTCCTCTTCCTTCCAGTTTATGAGATGCTGACTGCTGTGACTCGGTTGCTGTGGCCAAATGACAATATCGATGCTTCTTGGGGGAGTCGTTTGGTTCTCGGTTGGGGGCGTCGACTTGCCTTCTTTCTAAGCTTTCTGATCTGTTCTTTGACGTTTCTCAAAACATTAGTCCTCAAAATTACCTTAATTCCATTGTTGCTACGTGCCCTTTTTTGGTTTCAAATTCTGGTGTTATGAATCAATATCTTTTAGTGTACAACGATTATGACAATTTTGCGGTAAATATTTAGCGCCAATGAAAGAAGATTATCGATGTCGATAACAACCGGAGAGATTTATGATTTGCTCTTAATTCCGTCACAAACTTGGGGATTTGAAAGTTATTCAGTTTTATCTAACAGAAAACGAAGAAACTTAGTCTCTCAGAAAACCTGACGGGAAATTGAGAAAAAAAATATTAGTGGTGAGTACAAACCCACAAATTGGGCATAATTGACCGATTTGTGCTCGTGGATTTCACCACAATCTTATTGCATTAGTTCTGTGGAACACACTTATGTTCGCCAATTTGACTGGGGTTGAAATATATCGAGGGGATTGAGTCGGTCGTATTCATAAACGCGTTTTGGTGAAAACACTGACTTTTTAGTGTAATTGTTCTTTTCAAAGGCAAATTTAATTAGATTTGAAGATTTGAGTAATTAGATTTCGCGATTTGCGTAAATCAGAATTAATCACCCTTGATTATGTAAATTAATATAAATTATGGTAGAGGGATATTTGTGCATTTAATAGTCTATTAAACATTTAAATGAAATATAAAAAGAATTAGAATTAAAGAATGTAACATTGTTCCTTTTTGCTTGTAAAATCAAACGACAAACTTCTGTCAACCTAGGGATTTTTCTATTGTCAGTCTTGCCAACGAAATGGCTCTAAAGGCTCTTTGTGGACAACAGTGACGGATAAGTGTAAGTGTAGCTCATGTTTCCGTAATTGAAATCCACTGGTATGAAATAAGGGAGAATTTGAACTAAATTAGGGGTCTGTTTCGACGAGTATTGAATACTCTTCCTGTTTTCCCTGTGAGGAATTTTTTGTCCAGGAAACTAGGACAAGTTGGATTGTATTGCCATATTTCTGGCATCGCAATCCAGCAGGCCTTCTCTTACAATCTCCGGTAAAAATCCTTGTAAAATTCTCTCGGCTTCCTATTGTGTTCACAGATTATTTTAGGTAAAACGCGCTCTCTAATAAGGTTCGCGGGTTTCGATGACTTGGGTGGGCAGACTTTAAAAGGGGTCAAGTTCGTGAACTCGAAACAATATGCCCCCCCCCTCTGTTCTCAACCGTTTGCTGGTACTTACATTATCATGAACCAGAACCTCCGAGTACGTATTGGAATTTTTCTGTGTATCAAGACAAAATACCCAATGAGATAAAATACCGGAAGTTACCCAACAAATTACCCTATATTGAAAATTATCAACCCTCGTTCTGATTTTTTTCCAGACGCTTCAAGTTTCCATTTCGAGTCTGATGAAATCGGGCGGATCAGAAAGTGGTTCATCTAATTTGGAATTGAGAGTGGGGGAGGGGACTCCGAATGAGGGAACAAACAACTGTTGGCAAACGAGACGAGGAATCGAACACGTATGCATGTCTTGGGACAGTTACGCAAGATTACTAAGTAAGGCGTGATTATTACATAAGACGTGAGAATGACATAATCTTAGTTTGATCAAGGAGAAGCTATTAATGAAATTACATAAGTAACGTGCCATATGTAGAGCTCGATTAAGGCCAAAAATTGTGAGAAACCAACTGAAAAAATAATCTTAGTACAGTAAGAGAATTTTTCGGATCAGTGTTAAAATCTTTACGAATGGGTTAACAGATCTCTGTCAGTTTTTGAATTTCGAAATCTCTGTTTTTGAATTTTGTATTTTCCAGTAATTACACGACTTTGTCAAATCAACTTCGAAAAATCAGCTTGGATCTAATTAGCACAGACTAAAGATTTCGCTAAGCACTTCACACAAAGGAACTTATAGCTAGTTGTTTTTACAGGAACAGGAACCCATTATTGCCGCTAGGTGAACCATTAATCGTTTTCAGTATATCTTCTTACATAAAGAACTTAGGGCTGTATAGAAATCAATAACATCACGGTAGATCTTTGTAGCCCACAACATTAGCTAAATGCCGTTTTTTCAAAAAAGAATTGAATATTGATTTTCAACCAAATAATCAAGTTGGTTTCAAAATACAAAATTTTGAATAAAAAAAACAAATCGGTTTCCACGAAGAAATTTGTGCGTGCAGGCATTATTCGAACTCGCCGTGTCCAAAAAAATGTCGGTTGAGAACAAAAGAACCACTTATACTTTGTTGTTTGGATCTCCAAAAAGAGCGCTTTATCAGGTAATTAAAAGTTATCTAATTAATCGTTGAGATACGTTAAGCTTAACGGCTTAAAATCAGTTTTTCAGAACCTATAAAATGGAGTCAACAGGAATCAATTAAAAGACCTCTCTTTTTCCTGTTGTTAAAAACGATTTCCCCCATTATAACAAGCACAGTTGCTGTTTGCTGACGATTCAATCGTTAATGCAGATAAAAATTTGTCCGAAAAGAACTTTGTTGACGACATAAATGCATCTTTGACTTGGCCTAAAACATACAAATTAACCAATAAAATCCGCGAATGCATCTTCGTAAAATATGACAAAACTGATGTTTATTTACAAATTGAGGACAACGTCATTCCGAGCACAAGCTCATGTAACAAATTAAAAAAAAATAGTTAATTAACTGATAGAAAACGGTTTTAAAGATCTTCCCTTGTCGGTGATTACAAAAATAAACAAATTTTGGGTATCGTATATTCATTAAGAAACTTTTTCTTAAGAAACAACTATTTTGTTTATATTGCACGCGCCAATATAACAATTGAAAACGCTTCTATTGTTTAGGGAAGAGCAAGCAAAGCAGATCTTGACAACGTTTACAACTTACGAAGCAGAATTATTCGTTTAATTTGTTATAGAAAATTTACTTAAAATCTTTTTGTGTAGAATGATTTTTGTGTACGGGATAGTTTTCTATGCCCTTTGAAGGGAACTTCTACAGCTTAGAAACCCGGAAACCCGTTAGCTTTTTTTGAAATGCGCCCTATAACCATAGCCCAAAATGATGTAATTTTAACGCGACAGCAAGCAAGGGATGTAATTTACAACGCGTCATCAGTCATTAATAGAATTAATTTTGGACAAAATTATATTTTTTAAATATATTGCTTGATCAAGGAAACTTGCCGCGCGTATTCACACGAGAACAAACAAGTAGTTGGCAGAATTTTTGGCGTGAATAAGAAAGTTATAGACAAAATTAGATGGGTGGGGCAAAAAACGAAAAAGATCCAAAGACCTCTCTTGTTTCACCACTTAAGAAATCGGCAAGTAGGATCAGCGATGTTGCCTAATTTTGCCTAAATATGTTCAAACAAAATCACTGGCCGTTCAAAAACAAAAACATAGCAGGACAACTCCTGACGTACAATTCATGTCCAATTCAAAGAATTTTCATTAACTAAACAAAAAACTAGACCTAGAAAGGACTATGAATGAATTGGGAAAACCATTTAGAAAAAAAAATCCGATCCAAAAAATTCGAAAGAACAGAAAAAATCAAAGCGAAATTGCCGCATGTGAACAAAAAACCACTAGCGAGAAAGCGAATTTTTGTTCAAACACCGTTTTCTCACTCTGCTTTAAATTTAGAGCGAAAAAATTTCACGCCGCAGAACCACTCGCTTTTTCGCTCCACTTCCTGTTTCGGCGTGACCAATCTCACTACTCCAATTTGACTTCAAAAATCATGAAAATGTGTGAACAGATCTTAAAAAGAAGACAGCGCCTCAATACAATTCAAATTCTTTGAACTGTAATAAAAAGGAGTCTTAACGGAGAAAGTTTGTTGACAACATCCGGGAAAATCGAGATCACATGAACAATTTTTTCAGGATTTCAAGATATATAGCAATTTCAAACTTCCCGATCCGTTAAAAGTATTAATTTTTGCATATTTGGAAAGCTAACTACATTTCAGAAGAAATGAATTTGGCATTTGGCATGGCACGTAAAGTATGATACGAAAGATCAGACGCAAAGAAAAAGTTTATGGAGACGTTTCAATTTATTGATGTATAATCGATATAGTGTTTCTTTCTTGCTTAAGTCAAGACGCAGTCGTCTGATGTCACATAGAGAATCGGATCTTTTCCGTTAGTGCCCTCCCCCCAGTACGTTATGCATCCACCAGTTACAGAGCACTTGTCATCACATAGTAAATCATTATGTAGAAATGTGGCACCTGCGTCTGGGGGGTGCAAATATTGTGCGCCCACTAAGCTGGGGGGGGGCACAAACGGAAAAGATCCAAAAAATCATTGAAAAGAACGCAGGTTCTCTTAGATTATGTGTCACTAGATAAATCCGCATCGTACATCATTTTTCGTGCAAAAACACCCGAAATCTTCAGGTTTTGTAAGTTTTCATGCAGTTTACATGATTTTCGCTTGAAATCACGCCATTTGAAATCACGCGAATTTTTTGTCAAATTTGAGGCAAATTTTTTGTCAAATTTTGCACGAAAAGTCATGCGCTTTGAATGGCTGAAAAGTCATGCGCAGGCCAAACTCATGTTTTTCGGTGAAAATTTCAGTGATGATAAATAATTTAAACGTATCCCCACACAAGTATGTTTTAGAGTGTGGTGCAATACAAAAAACAGAAATACTTTAGCAAGTACGCCGGTCATTAACGGAAACAAAATTTGCGCTTTTCCGCAAATTAAATTAGTCTTGTTTCAGTTGAGTACACAAACCCTCACGAAGATCTTCAATGTTACAAATTTAACTGGGACTTCAGCAGTGAAAATGCGCACATTAAAGACTGCTTCCTCAAAAAATCGTTCAATCATTTCGTGTCAAGTTTGTTCACAAACCCTGGACAACACTGGGCTATTTCTGATGTAATTTTTAACGAAACAATGCCGGCGAGTGGGTATGAAGTTGAACAAGGCTATGATGGGAGCTACGAAGTTCAATTCACCTCAAATCTAAATGAAAGAGTTTTATTTGTGAGTACAGATGGAGCATTTGTAGTGACCACTAGCATACAAAGTCCAGTGGGTAAGTTGAAAATTGGCCTAAAAATTAGTTTAAATTGTCAGAAAAAAGAGTTCCAATAGTTTAGTTTCGCTTCTGTTTGTCGGCCCCGCACGCCCCACCCCAGCTTACCCAGACTGAGGTGTGCGCTCCAAAATGTCCTGATAAGATCCGATCGTACCAGACCGAAAGTGCTTCTGATCAAACTCAACCGCGCTCGAGAGTTTCTGTGCACTAAAAAAACTGATCAGACCCAGTTGCGCTCGAACCGTTTATGATCATTCCTAGATGTGCTTGAAACAGTTATGATCAGAATCAAGTGCCCTCGAATCCGCCTCTGATTTACACTCAAGAGCGCTCGCGCGCTCAAAATTGTCCTGTAATTTAGAGCGCAAAATGGTCAAGCGTTCACTCGAAATGGTCTGATCAGGACAATTTCGAGCGCACACCTCAGCCTTAGCAGTGAGTGCCAGATTTTTGTATAAGGATTTACTATGCATTGACTGGTGATCTATAACTGGGAGATATAACTTTCTGGGGGGAGGGGCACAAACAGAAAAGATCATTTTTTTTATTTCGAGCTAAAGAATCAATTTGGTTTTTTGAGGCTCTGTATTATAACATATCCAGCAATGGAATTTTTGCATTACTTTTTGTTGTGGAGTTTTAAATTTTGCTCGAAACGTTTATTTTACGTATCAGAGCATATGTCTACATTACACAGCAGGCGCATACCCAAAATGACTTTGGCTGAATTTGCCCTCGCAGAATTCCATTACCAGTTTTCCTTCAAAAAAGCTGAGCCTCATGAGACGTTTTTTCGGCTATTTTTGACGTTTTTTTCAATTGTCAATCTAAAATCAGACTTGGATTTAGACTTGCCAAGTCTAAAATCAGACTTGGATTTAGACTGCCAAGTGTAAAAAGTGACATGATCATGGTTCTGAATCAGTAATGAAATAAGACTTGGATTTAGACTTGCCCAGTACTGAAATTGACTTGGCGTTAGGTCCGGGCATATTAACACAGCAAAGCGAAGGTCTTCGGACTTCAGGAGTAGGGTGGAATTATTATCTTCTTTGATTTTTGATTTGTTTCGGAAATAGTTGCGTACACGTGTATCCGTTAGGGTTCTGTATGTTTCAGCAATAACCTCTGACAACGATCGGTTTTGTTTCGACTACAATCGAGCAAAAGACAAGCACTCTTATTCGATCGCCAACTTAGCCGAATTTCGTTACTCAGTCTGTACTTCAACCAACCCCCACCTGACTGTGAAATTGACCAAAGAACATTATTTGAAAACAGAGGTCGGTCAAGCGAGTTCTGATTTGAACGTTAATTCTTATCTCAGTGCAACCGTTGACACTTTATTTTGGAAGTTTCACCCCTTCTCTGAAACGTGAGTCCAAATGAATTTCAATTTGATGATGTACATATTTTTTTGTATCCGTTAACTGCGTAAAAATATGTGATGTTTTTGAATAGCTGATTGAACCCTGGGTACCCTGGTCGAGACCGGATGTTAATCTTGCAAGATATTGCAAGATTCTTGCAAAAGGATATTAATCTTGCAAGATCTTGCAAGACGGATCCCGGGTCGAGGTTTGGCGGTGAACTTTCGTAAGAAATGCGGTGAAATGCGGTGAAAAAAAATTTTTCACCGCGTATTTTTTACATCTTATTGCGGTGAATCGCGGTGAATTATTTATTTTCACCGCGTTCTCAGTATTGTTACAAAAAAGAATCGTCCCCACACGCGTTCGAACAATGCCACAAAAGTCGATGCGGTGAACTTTTGTAAGAAATGAGGTGAAATTTCCGTGCGGTGAATTTTTGTAAGAAATGCGGTGAAATGCGGTGAAATATTTATTTTCACCGCATTCACCGCAATCACCGCATTTCTTACAAAAATTCACCGCATTCACCGCATTTCTTACAAAAATTTACCCAAAAACCTCGACCCGGGATATTAATCTTGCAATATTCTGATAACATCCGATTCCGACTCGGGTACACTTAACCGGCAATCTTACAAGGATTATTCATGAATTGATTTATAAATTATATCTTATAGCATGATTTCGAAGAAAAAATGACAAAAAATGTTCATCCGAAGAAACGAGGTAAATTTATTGATATTACAAAACAATGATCGGGGTTAAATTGGAGGGAGAAACAGCGCACTCCGAACAAATAGAGCGTGCATCCGTAACTAACTTTCAGAGTAACTCAGTACTGAATCAGGAAGTTTTTCAGAAACAATTCAGTACTGATTCAAAGCCTGTTCATGTCAAATTGGGCTCTGAAATTCTCTGATGCAGACTCTGAATCAGACTCTGAATTATTCTGAGTCAGAGGAATTCAGAGGACATAGATTCTGAATTTTGCTCTGATTCAGAGAGGTTTCAAAATCAATACAGAAACTGTTCTGAAAACGTTCAGAATTAGTACTGAAAGTTAATATTACTCTGAATATGTTCTGATTCAGTTCTGATGCCGACTCGGTTGGAAGTCAGCTTTATTCAGAACAGAGAAGATTCGCCTAAATGAAATTTCATGTACAACGATCAACAATCAACTTTATTACAGCAGCAGCTTGAAGAGTTTTTTTGAGTTTGGGTTTGAATTTGGGACATTGGTTCTAAACTGTACACTGTTTCTGGGGTACGAAGCCATTTTAAACACCGTGGAGGGTTTTTACTGGCTTTTCTTGGTTGAGATTACTTGTCGTTGATTACTTCTCGCTAGCCGTGTTTGCGGTTGTTATTGAAGATTGTTGGGCATAAAGGTAAGTTTTGTCAGGGATAGGGAAGAAAGAAAGAATAAGTAGGTAAAAGAGGAAAGAAAAAAAAGAGATTGAATTAAACTGAAACTAGAAGAAGGGCTGAGAAATAATCAGTTTTGTTTGTTTGCTCGAGACAGCTGCGGCGTGTTGGGGGAGCGAACTCCCGCTGTGTTTTTCATTTAGTATACTTTTGTGTTGCGCCAATATACACACGTCTCTGCTTGAGAATTGTCTTTATTCAGTTATCGTGGCTGATGAGTTTCTCTCGATTTTTGAATTGAATTCGTTATACATAATTGAGATACTTTAGAATCATTGGTCCAAAGTTTGCCGGTTTCGAATTGTTTCGTATGTTTTACAAATGCTGAGCATTCAAGCTTGAGGGGATTAACAAAATGTCTGTACGCACTACTCCCGAGAGTCTTCCTCCAGAGGAGAAGTTTCCTCACGGCATGGTTCGGGTGATTCCTCTCGAAAGCTTCGGCGACGGAGCCAGTGATCCCCGGCATATTGCCCAAGAGAAGCTTCCTCTGTTTGAGGGGCTGTTACCGGATGGACTGTTGGAGGCTTATAGAGCTTGGAAGCGACAGAAGCGCATTTTAAAGCCTAGGAAACGGCGGGCAACTTCTGATTCTGATTCAACAGAAAAGAGCTTTATACAGAACATAAAACCTACCCCTTATAGCTTTATATAGAATGATATCGATGATCATACAAATGCCGAATTATCTCCGTGAATATTCAAATTGCTAATAACATGAACATTCTAGAACCGTGTAACCCCTAATTCATTACAATTGATGAATGCTGTATGAAATCAATGAAATGATATACATCCTTGGAATTGAATTGTGTAAAATATGCGATCTGTTTGTTGATTTTGGTTACTTGAGACCGGTTAAAACGTTTTTGGAATGAAGTATGATTACCAAGAAACCATAAAAAACCTATGAACTTGTATGATTACCCCAAGTCTTAAGTGACCTCTTATTTTTCTATCAATTTTCCATTTCTACAAAATGTGATGGGCTTACACCTCACTTTGCGTTTTTTAGTTTCTCGGTTGGAAGATTTTTGTACACTAATTATTTTGATCAGACCAATTTGGGTCGCACATTGAACCCAATTTATTGTTCTGAAAATGTATGGTCGAAAAGAGCTAACTTCAGGCTGCATTCTTTAAAATTGTCTGATGATAGTCATGATCAGACGTTATGGTCTAGAAATTGATCTTATCAGAAAAATTTTAGTACCACCAAAGATGCACAACCCTCTCTGAGAAATTTTTAATTTTTAAACATAAGAAAAAGTCGACGGAATTTCTCATCATTTTTCCGAATCTTCTAAAACTGAACATACCGAATCTCTCTTGAATCCAAAAAAACCATACCGAATCTTCCTTACGTTCGAAACCAACGATACCGAACAAACCGAACATACCAAAGCTTTCTTACATTCGAAACCGAAAATAACAAAGACTTCTTACAAATTTTTTGTCGTTTTTTTTCGTTCTTCTCAACTAGAGAAACCTTCCCTCGTGCGGTCTGACCAGAGGCTGAAATCTTGTTGACAATTCTATCAGGTGGGGAAATCTGTGTGATAGAAAAAATAAATGACAGTTTTTGAGACATGGTCTAATCAGTGGGCGTCTCTGTCTGGTATAGTCTGATCAAAATACGAATTTCTGAAAACGTGCAACTTAGCTAAAACTGCACACGAAGTAAAATCAACTTTGACTAGAACCTTGGACCGGGTATTCGTTGCCAATGTTTTTTTGAAGGCTCCAACTAGACATTTTACAATCTCATTTAAATATTTCCACAATTAAGGCGAATAACCACCCCCCCCCCCCCCTCAAAGTTCTTCAATCGGCTTCCAACTATTTTTTTTAAAACTCATTGCATGATTATCAGGATTTTTGTATGACGATAAATTTTGGTCGTTTCAGGTCAGCCGAAGATCTAGACACAGTTTTCAACTTCACATGGACGAATGAAAACAAATTAAGAGTGCCACAACACGTAATAATACTTCAAGGTCATTTTCCCGATGAAGTAGAACTGCTGTCTGAAGATATTGTGAACAAACTAGTTGGAGAAGTGAACAGAAGAAGTGACGTCAGAGTCTATTTCGAAGTGTCGCCTTATTTTGCAGTTACGAACAAAAATTTCATTACTGGTAAAATTTTTTTTATTTGGAACACATACAGTTTCTGTCGAGCCTAATTTCATGACATCAAGCAGTTCCCGGGTCGAGGTTTTAGGGTATTTTTTGTAAGAAATGCGGTGAATGCGGTGAATTTTTGTAAGAAATGCGGTGATTGCGGTGAATTTTTGTAAGAAATGCTGTGATTGCGGTGAATGCGGTGAAAATAAAAATTTCACCGCATTTCACCGCATTCCTTACAAAAATTCACCGCATAACTCACCGCCTTTCTTGCAAAAATTCACCGCATCAACTTTTGTGGCAAAATAATGTTAGAAATGCGGTGAAAGCGGTGAATGCGGTGAAAAAAAATAATTCACCACATTTCACCGCATTTCTTACAAAAATTCACCGCATATGTTTTCCAAAGTTTACTCTATCTGATTTAAATTCACAAGAAATTTCGAAGATGTTATTTAAAGCTGGCGCAGTGGACTAAGCACTGGAAGGCATGCAGGAGGTCAGAGGTTGGAACCCGTGTGGGGACGATTCTTTTTTGTAAGAATACTGAGAACGCGGTGAAAATAAATAATTCACCGCATTTCACCGCATTTCTTACAAAAATTCACCGCCAAACCTCGACCCGGGTTTGTTTAATTGTCAACAATTTCTCTGTAGATTTTTAAACCAATTTTCCATAAGTCGACCTCTGAGCTAGGTTTGCGTCTAAGATCTTAGACTAAAATCCGCATTTAAATCAGTACTAGCCTTTCAGCGCCATTTTTAACTAATTTTAATGCTAAATGAGGTATCCAATGACTGAAAGTGGCACTGCCTTCTGATAAAAAAATTCAGAATGCTCAAGCCAAGTCCTTCAAGAAAAACTACAAAACGGTACAAAAACGAGAAACAATAAAAAAGAAACAAAATTTTTTTGTAGTCAAAATGTTTTTTATTTACAAAATGCACCAAAAAAATGCTGAAAGCTGCTTCCCGATAATTATTTTGGACATATTTAAACATTTTTTTGCTCAATTAGTGGCCCGCCCAGTGACTGTCAGTGACCTTAACCACCAAAAAATAAGCAAACAACGGGAAACTTGAAAAATTTGCAATTAAATTTTAATTATTATCATATAAACATCATACAAATTGCACTGTATATCTTTGAAGTGTCAACCTAACCTTTTAGTAAGAAAACCTTTTAAAATAGTTCGCGACTAACTAGTAAACAAAAAAGCGTTAAGTAGTTCAAATAACAAGAAATACGCGAACTTTCATTAAAACCGGAGAAAATTAGCCAGAAGTTGACCAAAATTACTCCACTGCTCTTTAAAAAACACAACTCTAAATTAGTTTTAACCAAGTCAAAAGACCACCAAGCACCCGAAAACGACCTGCCTCACCCAAAGAGAGACCTCCATTGTAATGAAAAATTGAAGAATATAATTTAAAAAAGCTGGCAACAATAGCTCAAAATCGAAACAATAGCTCAAAATATTAAAATGAAGACTAATAATTGCTTCAATTGATCAAAATGTTTTTAAACGTACAATTTCATTTTCAGCCAGAAAACAGGCAGACAGGTTTGATTGAAAACAAATAGTTAAAATAAAAAAAACAGGCTTGAAAAAACCGCACTTATTTTAAAAAATATTGCTCGCTGAGCAACTTTGTTCACACTTACTGTTCTCTTTCTCTCTTAGAATACTGCAAGAGCAAATATCACTCAATTTTTCGCCGTGCTTTTGAATTTTGCTCAACAGAATGACCTAAACACTTGTTTTCACGTGCGGCATTTAACTTTGCATCATGTAGAAAAAGAGGCCAACGATCTAAAAAAAGATCGCAATAACTCCTCTCCAAAAAATGAGCCCAATCTGTGCTGAAAACTTAAAAAATCATTTCTAATCAGTTTTTTTGCACTCGACGAGGGGAAAGCGCGAGGAGTTGCTAACATTTTATTCTGCTGATTCCCAGTTATTTTCCTATCAAATTCTGCTCGAATTTTGCAAGGGCGTTTAAGCAGGCTCAACTACTGAGAAAATTGACCAGCACTGGATTCGAACCAGTATCTCTTAGTTGCAAACCTAGTCCGACGAAGTCGTTTCAAACTCGCGCAATTCGGACACTTCTTACCACCAATTTACTTGCCTTATCTTGTTCCTCGAGGCTTCATCTCTCTAACCAAGTATACATTGAACAAGTAGAGCTTCTTGTGAAGCTATGTTAGGCTTATAAGATGCAAATTTTTTGTTGAGTTTTTTGTCTCTCAGCCTTCTTACTTTTAACACAACAAATTCCGCCCTTTTCTTAGGAACCAACAATGGCTACTGGCTTCAAGATTACAATGAAAACGCGCCGGCTCTTAGCGTACTTGAAAACGTGAAAACATTCCTGGATCCTACAAATTCCGAAGCTCTCGACTGGTACCAAAATCTTCTTTCAGGCAGTATGGCAAAACTTAAAGCAGCCGGAGCTGTCATCGGCACGGATACAGTTTCAAAGTTACCCAATGAATTCAAAAGCAAAACCGAAATTGGCTATCCCTATCAAGTGATTGAAAAATTCATTACAGAAGTTTCTGCTATGTTGGAAACGAACAATTCATCTTCTAATTTTACACTTTTAACTTCTGTACAGGAATCAAAAACTGGGAATGCGTGTATTGTTCTGGATAATTTGCAGTTTACATGGGAATGATTGAATTGTTTGATGCCCCAAATCCAGTCTTTGGCAATTAGAGGTCAAAAGTGCTTTTTGCCTCCTGCAATTGATTTTTCATCGAAATTGCCTGGAGTTGGCGCTGAACTCTTCAAAAGGTAAGATTTAAAATCATCTCGTTAAGTTTTGATAGAAAAACTTAAAAATTTGCAATTAAATTTTATTTATTATCGTATAAACATCATACAAATTGCACTGTATATCTTTGAAGTGTCAACCTAACCTTTCAGTAAGAAAACCTTTTAAAATAGTTCGCGACTAACTAGTAAACAAAAAAGCATTAAGTAGTTCAAATAACAAGAAATACGCAAACTTTCATTAAAAACGGAGGAAATTAGCCAGAAGTTGACCAAAATTACTCCACTGCTCTTTAAAAAACACAACTCTAAATTAGTTTTAACCAAGTCAAAAGACCACCAAGCACCTGAAAACGACCTGCCTCACCCAAAGTGAGACCTCCAATGTAATGAAAAATTGAAGAATATAATTTAAAAAAGCTGGCAACAATAGCTCAAAATTGGAACAATAGCTCAAAATATTAAAATGAAGACTAATAATTGCTTCAATTGATCAAAATTTTTTTAAACGTACAATTTCATTTTCAGCCAAAAAACAGGCAGACACTTTTGATTGAAAAAAATAGTTAAAATAAAAAAACAGGCTTGAAAAAACCGCACTTATTTTAAAAACTATTGCTCGCTGAGCAACTTTGTTCACACTTACTGTTCTCTTTCTCTCTTAGAATACTGCAAGAGCAAATATCACTCAATTTTTCGCCGTGCTTTTGAATTTTGCTCAACAGAATGACCTAAACACTTGTTTTCACGTGCGGCATTTAACTTTGCATCATGTAGAAAAAGAGGCCACCGATCTAAAAAAAGATCGCAATAACTCCTCTCCAAAAAATGAGCCCAATCTGTGCTGAAAACTTAAAAAATCATTTCTAATCAGTTTTTTTGCACTCGACGAGGGGAAAGCGCGAGGAGTTGCTAACATTTTATTCTGCTGATTCCCAGTTATTTTCCTATCAAATTCTGCTCGAATTTTGCAAGGGCGTTTAAGCAGGCTCAACTACTGAGAAAATTGACCAGCACTGGATTCGAACCAGTATCTCTTAGTTGCAAACCTAGTCCGACGAAGTCGTTTCAAACTCGCGCAATTCGGACACTTCTTACCACCAATTTACTTGCCTTATCTTGTTCCTCGAGGCTTCATCTCTCTAACCAAGTATACATTGAACAAGTAGAGCTTCTTGTGAAGCTATGTTAGGCTTATAAGATGCAAATTTTTTGTTGAGTTTTTTGTCTCTCAGCCTTCTTACTTTTAACACAACAAATTCCGCCCTTTTCTTAGGAACCAACAATGGCTACTGGCTTCAAGATTACAATGAAAACGCGCCGGCTCTTAGCGTACTTGAAAACGTGAAAACATTCCTGGATCCTACAAATTCCGAAGCTCTCGACTGGTACCAAAATCTTCTTTCAGGCAGTATGGCAAAACTTAAAGCAGCCGGAGCTGTCATCAGCACGGATACAGTTTCAAAGTTACCCAATGAATTCAAAAGTAAAACCGAAATCGGCTATCCCTACCAAGTGATTGAAAAATTCAGTACAGAAGTTTTGGCTATGTTGGAAACGAACAATTCATCTTCTAATTTTACACTTTTAACTTCTGTACCGGAATCAAAAACTGGGAATGCGTGTATTGTTCTGGATAATCTGCAGTTTACATGGGAAGGATTGAACAGTTTGATGCCCCAAATCCAGTCTTTGGCAATTAGAGGTCAAAAGTGCTTTTTGCCTCCTGCAATTGATTTTTCATCGAAATCGCCTGGAGTTGGAACTGAACTCTTCAAAAGGTAAGATTTATAATCAACTCGCTAATTTTTGATAGAAAAGACTTATTTGATAGAATAGCTTCTTTCAAGAATCGGAAAAATTTTAGCTTGGCCCTCCCCAGTCAAATATAATATTGTTTTGGTGTTCATGAAATTCGTTTGGGGTATTTTTACCAGCGCACCCCACCATAACTTCAGCCGCAAAAATTCATTTTACTGTTTATCAAAACGTCCGAAATGTTCATTGGTCTGTACACGTTCGTTATGTTTGATTATGGAATATAATCGAAAGCAACCATAAGTCATCAAAAACAAGAAGGCGCGTTAATGTCCGTTCGCAAATGATGTTCCGACCCGAGCTCATCCGCATTTTTGACTTAATTGTCAACCAAATGAAGAGATAATCAAAAATAGATGTTTGAGTTTAAAAAATTGCTACACAACCAAACTACTAATTAAATTACATATTGTACTATTTCATCTTAATTGTACTGAAAGACCAAAAAGTTCACTGGCGCCTGATTTAAAAATCATAGGGTTCTGTTATTAAGCGAATGTGCTAAAAGAAGAGAAAAAGAAACACAAATCTTTACCACTCACAAAAATTATGAGAACGCATATTGTCTGACAAACAAAACATCAGCGCGACATAATAACAATAGACACTATAATTTATGAATTACAAGGAATTGAATGGGACCTCTCAATGATGAGAATAAGATACAAGTTGACAAAAACAACAAAAACTGAAGAGTTCAAAAAATTTTGAAAACAATCAATATCTTAAACTTTAAGACTAATCGCTATAATCTGAACTTATTGAGCACAATCATTCATTCAAACCCTAAATAGAATCATAGGAGACCTCTCAGCATTTTATGACTACATGAAAAATTAAAAAAACAAGCAAAAATCCCAAAGTCGAAAAAATAATTGAGAAGTGTCGACGAAAATTTTCTAAAAAACTGAAAATAAACTTTTCAGTTTAAGTTTTCAATTTTTAAATAATTATTTTAACATCATTGGGATAAAGCTTTTTAAAAATCTGACTTCAAAAAACCAGAATATATGAACAAATGTCCTAAAACCACGAAACGTTTGAGAAAACAAGTAGTATCATTGCCATGAATTTCAATGGCTTTCAACTGGAGCCAATAACTGGGCCATATCTTGACCGATGGGAGGACAATGTCGTTTTTCAATTATATGTCATCAATAACACATAACACTAAGTCTTATGATTATGCAAAACAACAACAAACACTGGCAAAGACCAAAAATTCTATAGCAAAGTGCAAAAAAAAATTGTCGAAGCCTTTTAAACCATAAACTTTTCTCTGAAGATTTTTTTATATGATCCATTGAACGTTTTTTCTTAGCCAACTGAAACATTGAGATTTGGGATAAAGTTATTTATGAAAAAAATATCTAAAAAGTAAATGGAATTTATGAAAACTTGTGGCATCGAAGTCATAGAATGAATGGTTAGAAATTAAAACCGCTAACCAGATTAAATGTGTTTGCAAGATAGAGTCAAAAGTCCTGTCATTAATAAGTCTGACTAATTGTTCACAAAAATAAATTTAGGATTGGTTAATGTTCAAAAAATAAGTTCAAAAAACTAGTTTCAATCTCTTAACAGCTATTAGCTGTCCAATCAAAGCCCTCGATAGGTTCATTTAGTGCTCATTGAATAGCTTAATGTACATTTAGCCAACACGTGTATGCCATAGGAGTACCAAAGTTTAGTAAAATCTCAAAAAGAAAAACAGAACTTCAAGGAAAATTACGAAAATTTTTTGTTCATTGCGTATTATTTGACCGTAAATGAAGTTTGACATTAACGGGATCTTGATATTAAAGTTAACTAGTCTCTAAGTGACCTAAGGAACCAATAGAACTTCAAAAATTTTTCTAAAAAATCAGTTGTCAAATTGATATCTTTTTTATAATAAAGATTCCTATGAGACAAAAACTAACATTTTTATCGCCTTTTGTCTATTAGAAAAACTAAAAGTGATTCATTTTGTAGCCCGAAAGGTATTTTTGGATTAATATTTTTATAGAAAATATTTAATATGAACAAAAAATACGCTAAAGTCAGCAAAATCATGCCAAATATCTCATGTTCACACAAAATTTTAAATCTCGATGACTTCTCGAAAGAAGTCCCAAAAATCTTTTTATTTTCGAATTCTACGCTGGACTAATTTTTTAATGAAACCACTCACTTTCTCTGCGATGAATATATCGATCGGCCAAAATTAACCGAACCGATGAAAATCCCAATTGACTATATAGTTCCTCACTCCCATAAGTGGGGTCGAAACAGTAAATAAATTAAAAACAAAGTATTAGCCATGCTTTTAGGAGTTAAGAACAGGCGTACAAATTTGTTGATTCTGCCCTAGTCGAGAAATAATCGGTTTTTAAACAGAAGAATTTGAATATCTTAGGGGTTTTAAAAGCAGTTTAGTCCAGCAGTTGGATCAAAAACCCGCCAGCAAGTTCGGTTTAAAACGTAACTAACCGTCCAAAACTTTGATTTTAACGACAAGAAAGTATGCCAAAACTCAGTCGATGTAAATTTATCAGTAAAATTCTCATCAATTTTCATGAAGTGTGTTAAGTTTTTGAATTAAGAGAAAAACAAGAAACTGATTGTTCAATTAGTTTCGTAACGAGCTGAAGAAAAATTTTCACTGATTTTGCCCAATTTTTCGCAATTTTTCTTTAAGAAAAACGTTTGAAAATTCGGCTAAAATGCTATCAAAACGAATCACTACACTACAAACATCAAATCTAAATTTCCTACGGAAAAAACAGACAATTTTGTTTGTCTAAAACCAAACACCGACGATCTCTTACGTTCAAAAACTGATCATACCGAATCTTCCAAAACAGAACAAACAGAATCTCTCTTGCTTCCAAAACTTACGATACCAATCTCTCACGTTCGAAACCGACAATACCAGACAAATCGAACGTATCGAGGCTTTCTTACTTTTGAAACCGAACATACCGAAGATTTCTTCCAAATTTTTGTCATTTTTGTTGGGTCTTCTCAACAAGGGTGTTGTTTATAATAATAAAAATGTTGAAAAAACCAATCTTAGAAAAGCGTGTCGGTGGAAAATCAAATTAAAGTTTATGAGACATTTCTTGAAATAATTTTTGAAATCTCGTTCGTCAGGCAGTTCGGGATCCAAAATCGGAAAGTCATTCCAGATCACTGTTTCACTATAAGATATGGATATTTGGCTAAACTTCGATTCGATTCTCGTCTTCAACAGGTGAGGTCCGAGTGTACTTCTCATTGCAGGAGATTGTTTAAATCGATGAAATTATCGGTTTATAATCGATTTTATTGTTAACTAGGAAAAAATTTACAAAAGAGAACTCTGAGACAAAAAACGCCAATTTGAAATAATTTCAATCAATTTTTTTTTCAAAATTAAATCCATTAACAATTTCTTCTGTCTTCAGTGTATATTTTTAGTCCAAAAGTGTTGTAACGATTCACTTCGCGTGACATAACGATTTATGTCAATATCATTTCTGATCTGTCGCTGTTCAAACTTGATAGCATCCCAGTTTCCGGACTTGCTAGATTAAATTGTGCTGGTTTGCTAGCACTGGATTTCAGCTTCACCATTCTTAATTTTAGTTAAACATTACAGACATGAAAATTAGTATCTGGTAAGTAAGTTACTAACTCTATCTTTTCTATCGTTTCTGCCGTAGATGATTAAATTAATCTTTTTCATTTCTGTATACTGAGAAAACTGCCCATAATTGTACCGCAAAAATCGGATCTATTCTGTTTCGCCAAGCCCCCCCCCCCCCCACCCAGTGTTTTTACGCCCCCCAGTTACAAACTAAGCTGGGGGGGGCAAAGGGCAAAACAGAATATATCCCAAAAATCTTTTCAACAAAATTGAGTGAAAATATTTTTTGGAGTTTGAAACGTTTAATTTTAGCTTTTTGTTTCTTTTAAAAAGGACACAGATTTTTTTTTCTGCAAACACAGAAATTTTGTGCTACCAACTTCTAATAAATTTCAGGTGGATGCAAGTTCTAGTACACTTCGAGACCTTAGTCATGGACTCAAAGCTACTCTCAAATCTGAACTCCAATCAAATTGAATCTCTTCTCAGTCTAATCGAGTACAGAAACAAATTCGTGGTGTCTGAGCTCAAATTCGCCAACTCCCAAACGTCGCCTTATGATTCGATAATTCGACCTCTTTGGTTTGACTACCCGGATGATGAGAAGGCTATAATGATCAGCGATGAAATTCTGATTGGTTCGCATTTTCTTCTGGCACCAATTTTGGAGCCAGGAGTCTTGGAGAGAGATGTTTATTTGCCCAGAGGTAAGGGAATGCTGTTTCCAGTTAACATTCTGTCCAAAAAAAACACAATTGAGCCTCATTAAGTTGCAAAAGTTACATTTTTATTTTTTCAGACTATTTTGGCTTTTCGTGGACAAAACAGTGACAATATATACATTTCCACATATTTTCATTTAACATCACCCCAGATTGCGATTGCTCACCTTAGACGAAACTTTGAAAACTTACTAAGACTTAAACGCTGCCGTAGAAAACTTACAAAACTTTGTACGGCTCCGTATAAGGCCGTAATAAATTTTCTATGGCACTGTAACCAATTGATGTAATTACCGATTTCTAAAGTCGGGCAACATGGGCATTGTTATCCACAATGAAAAAGCTCTATGTTAACCTAACCGTGGTGAAATCAGACGGAAAAATCTTAAATGCAGTCACTTGTATTGGTCGATAACATACAATTGAGCACGATTTCGAGCATTTAATTAGCCTGAAGCTTCATTGTTTGAATGTTATCATTAGTTACTTGCGACCTAATTTAAAGACTATATTAATCTTGGGGAACGTGATGTGGTTAATCGTGAAATAGCTAATTGTCTTTTTAGTTAACTATTAATATTTCAAGGAATATTTTTGTCGTCAATCACCGATTGAGTTTTCTTTCATTTCGCTAGAATTGACATTATTTTAGTTATTACGGTGTTCCAATTCTTTTTAAACTCTGGATAATGTTAGCTTAACCCTAATCATTTCAGCCCGATTATATCACTCCCGATTTACATCACTATCGATTCACCCCCCCCCCCCCCCCCCCCGTATTTTTGGTACTATTAACATTTTCTCTGGAATCATTAAGTCATTTCTTAGAGGCCAGTGGAATATGATATCAAATTATCACAAACGAACCTGGGATTAATTTATCCGCTTAAGTATGAGAGAACATGCTGGTTATGCCGACTGCTATTTTTAGGAGGAAATATTTGGTTGAGGTAAAAATTTAACAATAAATCCAAGCAGGAACAATTTTTGCATGTTTTTTCATTCTGAGAATCAATAAGCAAAGCTAGATAAAAAGATCTGCCAAAGTTTTTGGTATTTTTTTGCGGATAAATTGTTTCAACAAAATGAACCTAGTTTTGTTTCACATGTCAATACCAAAAGTTTGTTCTTTTAAAAATTATAAAAATTTATGAAAATGATGCTTTTTTGTATAAGCAACCTATATCACTTAAAAAGTTTTAATTTCAATTTGTTTGAGTTTCAGAATCTTCAAACGAAGAACAGAATGCGTTCTGAGTGTTGCTATAATTTGCTCTGGCAATTTAAGTTTTCACCGTCCAGTGGATATTTTTTAGAGATATCAGAGAAATTCTAACAAATATATTTTTGTAGTTTTTCATTTTTTGGAGTTGTTCTCTTTAATTTTCTCAAAAAATTTTGTTTTTAACTTTTAAAAGGCCCCTAAGTATTAAAATAGCTTCAGAATTTAACAACTAACTGGTCGTTGATTTCCATTTCATGGGGTCAAATATAATACTCAGGGGCTTAACTTTGCTTTGTTTCTTTCCTCAGTAGCTCACCAGCTAAAATATCAACAAAGTGCGGCTGAAATTCAATTAATAGCACTTTTTATATCAGGACTAATAATAATTCACCGTTTTTCTTTTTAATAACTGTACATCTTAGTTTCTTGAGCAAATACAAACTCAATTTGACTTTAGATATGTATTTTCAAAGAAAACTGAACAAACAAATAATACCTTTAATAAAATTGACGGCTAACATAATCGTTTTCTAGGGCACAAGTTTTGTTTCGTTTGCTAATCTGGTAAAACTTTTCTTGACCACTATGGAAGACAGTTGAAACCTGCAATAATAGCCCAGATTTGCCAAGACTGGCCAAAAGACCTCATCTTTCCCGGGAACTCATTATTTTTTGTTCAAACATGGAAATTAATAATGTAGCCGAAAGTTTAAAGTTTACATGCCTTCACAATAATCAGGAATATTTATTGAAATAATCAAAATTATACATTAATCTTCTGGTTATTAATTGATGTTAACCATTAAGCTGTTCGTTCCACTATATATATAAATAAGACATGAATGATCCTAACTGTCTATCTATTGGAAAATTTTCATGCTGACGTTGCAAAAATATTTAAAGTTTTTTTGTTTCGTAAGAGTTTTGTTCTCCGTCGCTCTTTTTTTAAAGGGTAACCTATTCCATCTTTGTATGCTCTTCAAAAATCTTTTACTCGGCTGAGTATACTTTTGCGTTCTTATTATCAGCTGTTTTGTCCGTTTATTCTTTTTTAACTGTAGTCGGTTTGCACATTTTTTAATTGTATCTGATACTAACCTCTGATTCAAGTCTGTGTGGAGTTTCAATACACTAAAATTTGAAATAATCGATTCAGCTGGTAGGATATGCAATTTGAGAAGGATATCACAACAATGATCGAATTATCGCACATATAACACACTTTTTTGCCCCAAAAAATATGTCGATTTATACGCTGTATGTTTTTGGCTCACAATGTTTGTAAATAAACTCCACTGACTGACAAATGAGACAGCACTAAAGATTTGAAAACTTGCAGCCTTACTTCCAAAGGTATGTGGTTTCTTACCAGATATAGTGAGCGAATGGTGGCCAACATTTTTTTTATTAAAACTACATTTAGATGTGATTTAAATGTCAATTATGAGTCAAGGCGTATTCCTAGATTTTTAATAGCCACCCTCATCTTCTCGGCTATCTCCTCATCTATTATAGCGCTCCTATTTTTTTACGGCTATCTCCTCATCTATTATAGCGCTCCTATTAGTTCAAAGAATTTGAATTGTAATGGGGCGCTGTCTTTTTTTTAAGATCTGTTCACACATTTTCATGATTTTTGAAGTCAAATTGGAGTGGTGATTTCGGTCACGCCGAAACAGGAAGTGGAGCGAAAAAGCGAGTGGTTTTGCGGCGTGAAACTTTTTCACTCTAAATTTAAAGTAGAGTGGGAAATTGGCGTTTGAACAAAAATTGGCTTCCTCGCTAGTGGTTTTTTCTGATTGGGTCTGATTTTTTTCTGATTTTCGGATCGGATTTTTTTTCTAAATGGTTTTCCCAATCCATTCATAGTCCTTTCTAGGTCTAGTTTTCTGTTTAGTCAATGAAAATTCTTTGAATTGTACTTCAGGACTTGACCTGCTATGTTTTTTTACTTAATCGAATAAAAAATGTTTCGCTTTACCTCATTTTGCCGCTTTTTCAGAATTTTGCGTGATATCTTTATGATTTTTGTAGGCTAGTTTCTCTCTTCTCTCATTCTGCTAAAAGTGAATTTGAACATCAGTTGCTCAGCAAATCAATTCAAAATGAACAGAGTCCAACCCATAAAGCCCAATTTTAGATGCTTGCTATTTGAACGTCGTTCCTATAAGTATTAGTTACATCTCTAATGCTTATTGGTATTGATAGTAGCCCCTGTAGCCTCTCTCTAAGAAACAGAAGTACGTTATGTTCAACTACGAAATGCCATCAGAATAAATCGGACTTAAAAAATGTTTTTGTACAAAAATCTCTTTTTTTTTCAATATCTTCTATTCTTTCAACCCCAATCATGCTTATTGGAATCAACGGCCGCTTTTTTCCGGCAATCTGGTATGTTTTTAATGTTGTTAATTTTCAGTTAAAAGTATTTTAACGGGTATGTTTTTAATTTTCAGTTAAAAGTAACTTTTGGTTCTAATTCGTCCCTGGTAGAAAAATAAAGTAGTTCTGTTTTGTCAGCATTCAAAGTGAGTTGATTTTCGCTGGCAGAAATGGTTTTAGAAATGTTGTAAATATTTTGTTTAGGTAGTAACTGGAAATATTGTCCCAATGGAGTTTGTACAGCCATTGTATATGAAGGAGGAAGCACCAATCAGATCAAGACTGGGTCTGATGACGTCATCATCTTATTCGAAGTGTGCAAATATTGTGCTGTTAATAACTTATAAGAAACACATAACAAAAAAGTTTGTATCACATAATTTCTTTTATAATAAAACAAATTGTTAATAAAGTTTCTAATAGAGATTTGTCAATGTCAAATAAAAAGAAAATGGCAAAAAGAAAAAAAATGACTGACTAATGGGACGAACTGCTCTCGATCCACAGGCAGTGACTTATTATAGTTTGATTCAGTTTTGGGGAGAGAAGCGGCCGCAGTTTGTTTTTTTTGGCGGTAGTGGGGGGGGGGGGGTGGGGTTAAATTCACAACGTGACTTCCAATGACGATTTTATAGATTATTACAGGCTTAAAAATTAAAACAATAATGTTGCAATTTTGTTAGTAATGGAACGATTTGTAATCCGCAACAGAATGTGAAAGAAGTAAAGATTATTGACATTAATCAAAATTGACAATAATCAGGAAGTTTTGGTAGCATTTCGAACCTTTTCATCAGTAACTAGATGTAACCTCTTCATAAGGCCAACTAGATTTTTTTCAACTGTTACGCGAATTTAGCACATTGAGTGATATTTTGCCCATTGCATTGTTCTCTGCATTTACTCTCAAGCCTATCGCTGCAGTCAGTTTTGAGTTTTTCAATGAGAATTGAGGAGATAGTTAGAAAAGTTGTAGAAAAGTTGTAGAAAAGTTGTATCTTATCAATTTTTTGAAGCCTTTTTTTAAGATTCAGTTGTAATTTTTTCGGCTAAATTGTTTTTTTTTTTCAATTACATTAAACAACAATTGTACCTTTCGAAATATTTTTGACCGTTTGGAGCAAATTAAACTTGAAGTAAACCGTAGCTATCTACTGAGGAAGGTTCGATAGTGGTTTTTAGAGCAATTCGTTCGTGGTTATTCGGTTATGTTTAATAGTTTCCCACAATAATTAATATACTTTAAAAAATTTAATGGTCTCTTAACTAATGGAAGAAACTTGAAGTTTTGCTGGGGCAGACATTGTCGTTTTTTTTGTTTTGTCTTTTGAGTTTAAAAATGCTAAATAGTGTGTATCTTTGAAATCCTTCGAGAATCAAGGGTTTGAGAACAACACAGGAATATATCGTTTCAGAGAAATACGTTCCAACGTTTTGAAATAATTTTCTGCAGCCTCATGACTAAATATTTTTGATTTTGAGGTTTGTTCTCACTTTAGGTGGTCGTTTGCTGAATAAAATCTAACCATTGCACTACCTTTTGTGAAGTGCTATTTTAATGACGACGGCACAAATGGAAAAGTTTTAAAAAAATTTAATCAGGTTTTCAAATTTCCTTCCCCGTCTTCTGTTTCAAAACTAGAAACTATAAGGGTAGTTTAGAGATATTTTTTGTTAAAGTGTAGTTGGCTTGTGCTTAAGTTAATTTCTGCTTTGAATCAACTCCAAAATATTCAGGCACGGTTTTCTATTATGTGTTTGCCCAATGTTGAGACTTTGAGCTTCCAAAATAGGATAAATGGTTGAAGCACAGTGGAGTTAAACTGCATTAGAGTCTAGAGTCCCTTAGCAGACCTCTCTAGCATAGCTTATTCATACATAGCTTATTCTTATCTTATTCATTTTATTTAGAAGGCCTAAATATGAGTCCAACTTTTTGGTAGTCTTGAACACGAAATTCGCAACTTTTTAAGTCATTTTTCTTCAGGCTCTTGCTAAATGGTTGTTCAATTGATTCACTGGGGTCTTGCTCAAGCACATGAAAATACCCTCTAACATCAAAAACATATACGTATGTATTGTGCATTGCTGATGCAAAATGAGGACTGTGCGTGGGTTATTGTGTCATTTTTAGCAGAACTACTTTAACTGGCAACATGACTCTAATTCCAAGATTTTTAGCAAATTGATTTATTTTAACATCATTAATTAACAGATTATCAATTAGTTTTTACATTTTTCAAATCATCTGCTTTTGTCGTGATGTTGTCTTTTAAACTCAAGTTGACAAAAAGTTTATTCTGATCTTTCATATATTTGTTTGTAGATTTATTCCTTACACTATGGATTTTGAAGAGAAAACACCAAACACGCTTGATGAATCTTTGGTAACTTTTGTTGATTTCAAATATTTTGACGTTGTCTTTTAAACTCAAGTTGACAAAAAATTTATTCTGATCTTTCAAATATTTGTTTGTAAATTTATTCCTTACACTATTGATTTTGAAGACAAAACACCAAACACGCTTGATGAATCTTTGGTAACTTTTGTTGATTTCAAATATTTGATGTTGTTCTTGCTTTTCCTTGTCTCTGCCAGTCTGTAAAATTTGAAGCAAAGTTTCTCTGCCAATTTTTTCTGTTTTTTTAACTTGCGTTTTTGATAGGCAGTTTGTGTATTTGTTATCTCAACACAAACATCCTAAAATTTAACAAATTGAATGCTTTCTTTTTTATTCGTCGAAAAAAATTCAATTTTATATTTGGCTTGCAATTTTCATTTATTCTGTTGATTGTTATTCTTTCCTTCAGTTCTTTGTATTATAGTTCAGGACTAGTCCTGATATGCTTCTTTGTACGATGTGTTCACACATTTTTTCAGGACTTTGTGTTCTCAAAACGGGATAAACAAGTAAAACTCAACGCTCAACGTGTGTTAAGTCTCCTTACAAGTTTTCAGCTGGCTTTAGAATCTATTAAGGTGCTGAATTTCTGGCACGTCCTAGTTTTGATTTGAAAATGTTTGTTTTCGAGCAACTAAATGTGCAACTTTTTGTTTTTCTGTGTATTTGGGAATTTTTCTGAGATTGGTCCTATATTGATATTGGGCATAGATCACCAATTTTCCCTGCTTCAATGTTTCTCTCAATGTTTCCCTGCTTCAATGTTTCCCTGCTTCAATGAGCTATAATTTTGGTAATGGCAATGTAAACAAAAACATTATTCTCAATTATGCTTTTTTTGTTTGTCTTTGTGATTAGAAATTTTGCCTTTTTTCAGTTGTTTTTGAATTTAAGGGGTCAACCACGCGTCATTCAAGTTGGTGCGTGTGATTATGCGTATAACTTAGTCCAATTAATTTCACTGGGTTTAGAAATTGCAGCCAATTTCAAGTAATTTTCAAAAATTTTCCAAAATTTTTTCTTATGTCTGTCTACAATTATAACTAAATTTTTGCCGACCTGAATTTAAGTTTATGTTGTATTTTGGACAGGAGAAATTAACTGAGGGACAGATCTGTGAAAAATTGAGAAAAATTTGAGAGACATTTTTCACTTTTGCCAACGTTTCTGCATTTTTATTGTTAGTTTCATATTTTGCGTGCTAAAGTGGTGAAAAATTCAAATCATTGTGTTAGTTTGGTGTCTTAGTTTTAGTATTATAGTTCAGCTGTGGAACAAATTGATTTTGTTGATTTTCGAATAATTTTTCTATTTCCAAGTTTTTTATTTTGCTTTTAAAATGATTTACCTGCCCTTCTTACCTCTTAAAAGTTAACCATTTCTTTCTTTTCTTCGACGTCAAATTGTAAGCTGTTTTAAACTTACATAATCTTTTGAAGAACTACGGTGTTGGCGACACTGACACCAAGATTTCGTCATTCAATTTAGATGCTACGATTTCCATAATCTCCGAATTTGAGGGAATCCTTTGCCTCCCCGGGTCGAGACCGAATGGTTAACTTGTAAGAACTTGCAACTTTCTTGCAAAAGATGGTTAACTTGTAAGAACTTGCAAGTAGAATGGTTAGCTTGTGAAAACTTGCAAGGTGAATGGCTAACATGTAAGAACCTGCAAGGCGAATGGCTATTTTGTAAGTTTCTTGCAAGTTCGTTTCGGTCGAGCAGAACTCTTATTGGTTAATTCAATTTAACATTCAGTCATTTAACGTAGAGAGCGCGCGGGAATTAGTTGCTCTGTTTGGATAACATAATGCAATTAGACCTAAGTAGACAAAATTGTTACTTTTTCAATTGTATCAATTCAAGAGAGTTCCTTTTGCATTTCCATTAAAAAACTGTAGAACTCAGTTATCTTCTTCACGATCGCCTTTTTATAAATGTTCCCAAAATATTGACTTTGATTGAATTTTCAAGTTCATATGTCAGTATTTTCTCAAAATAATTTAGTGGCCCTTCATTTTTATACCTTTTTACACTTCAATATAATTTTTTCCGGATTTTATTTTTTCCAAACATTTGTTTACATTCAAGTCTTGCAAAGTTTTATTTACGGTTTAGTGCGTATCTGTGTGTATGTGTGTGTGAGAGAGTATGTGTGTGTACGTGCGTGTGTTTGTGTGCGTGTATGTGTGTGTGCGCAGGTGTGTGTGCGTGCGTGTATGTCCGTGTGTAAGTGTGCGTGGATGTGTGTGCGCGTGTGTGTGCGCGTGCGTGGTGTGTGTGTGTCGTGTATGGTGTGCGTGCGAATGGTTAACTTGTAACTTGTAAGTCGAATGGTTAACGTTTAAGCGCCTTGCAAGTCGAATGGTTAACATGTAAGAACTTGCAAATTTTTGGAATAAAAACTTCCAAGGCGATGCATCGCCTGGTAAGTTTTTGCCAGAAACTTGCAAGTTTTTAAAAGATAATCATTCGGCCTCGAACCGGGTCCTCTTATTTTCAGTTGGTCTGCTGGTCAAGTCAAATTTGTATTTCATTGCAACTGAAAAAAATGTCTCCGTATGTCAGATTTTGACAAACTCGTTCCAAATACTGAATAACGATATATGTACGATATATCTAATTATCTCAAGGAAAATTGGTGAGCAATATAGACAATTATCTTACAGCAGTCGGAACAATACTATTTAGCACATCTATGATTTGAGTCTTCTCTTCAAAAGAGTTGGTTCATCATTGAGTTTTTAAGCAAAAAACTGCACTAAATTTAGGCCTCATTTTGGGTTTCTTCCTTTTATGAGTTCTTCCTATTTGTGATTCGTTGTGATTAGTTTAGCTTCAATTAATTTACTAAATTAATTTTACTATATTATTTAAAAAAGTGTGTTAAAAAGACGCATGATAACCAAAACCTATACGCCCGCTGAGCTAGAACAAGTGATTGAAATTTGACCACTATGCACCTAAGTGCTTGGCTTGGAGGTACAAGAAGGCATGCATATGTTCGTATTGTTTGCTTAACAGCTAGAATAATTAAAAAAGTATCTATTAAAATTTAATTGCAATGAAATGATAACTTGACTAGTTTTAGACTCCGTATTTAGTTCTGGAGACATTTGTTTAAAGTCCAGAGTAAGTTTTTTAAATGTTCAATGTTTTTTAATTTTTTTTTCAACAGATTATTGATAATTTAGATCTTTTCCGTTTGTGCCCCCAGCTTAGCGCATATTATTTGCACCCACCCCCCCCCCCCCCGACGCATGTGCCAAATTTTTACATAATGATTTACTATGTAATGGCATGTGCTCTGTATCTGGGGGGGGGGGGGGGTGCGAAACTTGCTGGGGGGGGGGGGGGGGGGGCACAAACGGAAAAGATCCGATAATTCAAATCAGATTGGTTATGAAATCAGAGTCCCACAGATAAACAACAAAGAGTTCATTAGCGGACACTTAGAGTTTTTAAACAGTTTAATGACTTTTGAGATGGCCCAGTGCTGTTGTATATTGACGTTACACGCGATTGATCTCTTTCCTAATTTGCATCCGTTTTTATTGTACTTCAATCTTCAATTATTTTTACTCCCCGCTCAACGGATCGGAAAATATACCAATATATAACCACCATATTGTCATGTGAAATTAGGACCGGAACTTTTTTCATGCTGAAATAGAAGCACATGGATTCAAAACATTGAGAAAATTGAAAATCCCTAACCTTATAGAAATACGGAGTTGATTCAAAGCTTCTTGGTAAAAACTAACTAAGTAAATTTTAATAACACATGGTCGTGACAAATATACTGGACTGGACAAGAGAACGAAAAATCAGAAAATTTTTTCCCGACACATCACTTAGGAGACAAACACTTTCGCAAGTGAAAGAACAACAAAATCTTTAAATTTTCTGTTTAATTTTCCTCTTTTTCTTTTCACAATAATTCCTCAGTTTCATTTAAAGCTCTTACGAAAAACTCATATTGTGTTAGAAAGACCAAACAAAAATTTGAAGCACAATTTAGTCCAGATGAAAACCATTAAAATCTTGGAAAGAAACCAAAAAATTTTTTTTTCGTAATAATGATAAGACGGACGACTGACGTCATCAAACTGATCTCAGATGAATCGCGAGCGCTTGGCTCCGCTTAATTTACTTAAACCGAAACAGGGACAAAACGAGTGAAAACGTTGAAATATTAATTGATGGGAAGGTATTTGAAGTGTTGGGGTCTGAAAAGCGGATGACCGTTGGGGATTAGGGCTTTGGGGAATGAGGAATGAGAATGGGGGGCTTCCCAACAAATTGTCAACGAGAAAAATTTGAATCTATCTGATCAGAATTTGTTGTCTCATTATCTTGTTTTTTGGGTTAGCCTATTGAGTTAGTCTTTTTTTTATAAATTTTACCAGCTTTCCAATAATTTTGCAAAAAAGAAAAAATAAACTTAACTACGACAAGTTGAGGTTTTTGAAACCTAACAAAAATACCGCAAGGAACAATGTAATACGTATTCATTCTGATATTTTTGATAAATTTCAGTAAATTTTAGTACATTAATTTTTATTAGTTGTATTTTTCCTTTGAAAAATGATTTGTAAAGCTAGTAAAAACTCAAATTAGTTGAGCAAATCCAAAAATAATTATCTAACAAAACCACAAACTTTTATACTTTTGAACTAAATGCGTAAAAGATGGATGCTTGAAAAAATACCTGATGATCCGTCTTTATTAAAGCGTAGCCTGGTCGCAACTGAAAATGTTTGTCTTACCGAGTCGTTGCAGAATTAATCATCTTGAGATCTCTCCGTCACAGGACGAATTGTTATTTTGCAGCATAGACCACGGTTAATAATCATGCAAGAATGTCGATTTCTTAAAACTCAGTCAATTTTTTAAATCTAAGAGCCTTGAACAATGTTATTTAAGCCATTTTAATTAATTTTTTTGCAGAGGAGAATTTGCAGACAAAGACAAGAATGCATCATTTATGATGCTAAACTTATCTACCCATATTTTATCTGTCCTATTTTGAACTAAATACTTTTACAGTAATTCAATAACTGATGTTACCATTTTTTGCTTACCTGCGGTATGTTGTTTTCAATAATTTCTTGAATCAAGTCAATAAATTAGGGTAAATAGGGTAAATAGGGTAAATTACGTTGCCTTCTTCTATCATTCTTGCGTTTATCTTTGTCAAGCTGGGCAGAACAGGTCGGGTGTCTGGATTTCAAATTATATCTAAATTGCAGCTTATAATTGAAACGTATAATTGGGTCACTTATTCAGTTCATCGTGTAGAATGTTTCATAAGACTCTGAATTGTTTTTTTTTGGTTTTCGATCTTAATTTTTACCCCTGAGGTTAATTTACCTGCACGTTTTTATTAGTGTATGTAATTTTTAAACCCAAACACCTCCGCAAACTAATCTTTGCAAAACCTACGCCAAAGACATTCACCTAATTGTCTAGCAGTTTCTTTCCCTAATAAACTCGTCACCTCTAAAAAAATATGCACACTTCTTCAGAAATTTTTTGTCGATCAGTGAAAAAACTTAATTTTGTTCATAATTTCTACTGGTCAGATCTTATTTTTACTCTTTGTTGCAAAATTTTCAGCATAGTTTTGTTCATACAAAGTAGACAGTCACGAAACAATTATTTAATCTTGGGATAATCTTGGGGTAGAGACACTTTTATTAGAGTGATATGACAATTTCACTCTAACTCATATTATTTTTAATCCAATCACTGTAATAGGACACCCTCGTGTACACACCCCAACCTTTGCATTTTTGAGATCCAAAACTGATAACACCATACAGGCAAATGGGTTTGTTGTTACCCCCTGAGAGGGGGTAGGCGGGTCCTCCAGAATCGCCGGCGCAGCTGTCTTTCCTGTTTCCGACCAGACATATCTGGCTAGTGTTGGAGGCTTTGTATTTCGCACAGTCAGTTTCCTGTGAAAAAATTATAAAATCTGCAGTCATTTAGAAAAGAATGAAGTCAAATAATAAGTAGGTAGCTCCAAAATCAAAAGAATTTAAAAAAAATTGAAAATTGCAATTGTTTCTTCATATTGGAAATACATACGGAATCGAAAATTTTATTTGAATCAAATTATGCATATTAAAGTGCAAACATAACAATAGGAAAGACATTACAAGCTCACAAACCTCTAAAGTTTGGAAGAAAAAACAAAAAAATTGCAAGAAAACAATTACAAAATCAATTACACGTTCCTCCTATTATTTTTCAATTTTCTCATCAAAACAATTTTTTGCCAACAAAATGTATTCAATTAGTATCTTAAATCACCATCACTTCACAAAGAACGCAAGCAAACAATATAAAGGCCAAATAATTGCCAAAAAGGTCAAAAAATCCACAAGTAGCTGAGAAAATGTCCAAATTGCAAAATACTCGACAATTTTCCCAAAAAATACAAACATTATCAAGAGAAGGCGGAAACTGCAACTATAGTGTATACCGACATCTTAATAGGAAAAAAAATCCATAAAAACTGCTTGAAAAATCCGTTTTTGAAAAATCCGAGCAAAATATATTTCATCTACAGAAACTTCTTCTCACACCAAATTTTTATGTCTCAAAAACAGCGTTATAAACATAAAATCATTCTCTTTTCGCTCCACTCTCCAATTCCATTCAGCAGTCTAACCGCTGTAATTTTTTTCACGCGTTTATTGTTCTGCATCAAGTACACTCCAATAGATACGATAAAGACCGAGGCGGCAGAATTTCGGAAAAGACTCAAAGAATGACTCTAAATGACTCATATGATAGATGTGAATCCAAAAACAAAAACTTTTCTTTAATCAAATTGATATTAAAAACATGATCGCGGTTTTATATTTCCCAATTTTCTGTCAATTTTTGTTAACAAAAAAGCTGTTTCATAACATCAAAATTGCCATAATTGGATACGTAAACATTCAACCGGGCATTAGGTGTGCAATCACTGATGAATGATGTTTTATAGCTTTTTTGACGCGTTTCATTTCTCGCCTCATTTTAACCCAATAAAACTGGTTTAAAAAATACTTCTCCAACACTCCTCTTCAGGTCGTATAAAGACCCTTCTTCAATTTTCCTCTTTAAGTTGACGAAACGGAAAACTATAAGGTTCTTTGATTTGTACAAATAAAAATCGCGAAACATATTGAATACAATGCCTTTATTGTCGTATAAGTCAAGAGATGGCCAAAAATACTGACTCTGTTCATTTTGAATTGCTTTGCCGAGCAACCGTTGTCTAAAATCACTTTAAGCAAAATGAGAGAAGAGTGAGACAGTTTAGAGAAGTCAAAAAGATTTCACGCAAAGTGTTCAACAAGCTGTGAACTGAGGTAAAGCAAAAAATTTTTTATTAGACGAAAAAAAACGTAGCAGGACAAGTCCTGACGTACAATTGAAAGAATTTTCAGTGACTAAAAAAACTGGACCTAGAACTGACTATGAATGAACTGGGAAAACCTTTTGGAAAAAAAATCAGATAAAAAAATCGAAAAAAGTGCGAATCATTGTCAAAAGGTCGCATGTGAACAAAAACCACTAGCGAGAAAGCAAATTTTTGTCTAAACACGAGTTTTTTAATCTACACTAAAAGTTGTGTCAAACAATTTTACGCCACAAAATCACTCGGTTTCTCTCTCCACCTCCTGTTTCGGCGTGACCAAAATTACGACTCCAATTTATCCTTAAAAATCAAGAAAATATGTACATAGATCTTCAAAAACGTAGCAGGACAAGTTTTGACATACAAATCAAAGAATTTTAATTGTCTAAACAAAAAACTAGACCTCGATTGGACTATGGGTGATAAGGAAAACCATTTCCAAAAAAATCAGATCAAAAATTTAACAATATAAGAGAAAATCAAATTCAAAAGACCGTATGTGAACAAAAAAACCAATAGCAAGAAAGGGAAATTTAGCTCAAACAAAAAACCAGGCCTAGAATGAACTATTAATGGATTGGGAAATCACTTTTGAAAAAAATTGATAAAAAAAATTGAAAAACAATAAAAATCAATGTGAAATTAAATTGCCGCATGTGAACAAAAAAACACCAGCGAGAATCGAATTTCTGTTCAAACGCCGATTTTTCACTCTACTTCAATATTCGAGTGAAAAATTTCACGCCTCAAAATCACTCGCTTTTTTGCTCAACTTCCTGTTTCGGCGTGACCAAATTCACTACTCCAATTTAACTTCAAAAATCATGAAAATGTGTGAACAGATCTTTGAAAAAAGACAGCGCCCCAATACAATTCAAATTCTTTGAATTGTAAAAAACCACGATGTCTCCAATAATCCAATAATAGTCGCTATCGCTTCGCGGCTATTAAAAATCAATAAAAACAATTAAAACAATTTGTTACGTAATTACGCATCATCGGCCACCAATATTTATAATGTCTCAAAAAACATAGCCGGCAGGTTGCCGGAATAGCTGCGTAAGAATAGACTTGCGTGCAGTATAAGAGATAGAAACAGACACAGATCAAAATTGGAAAAAAATGACGGGGATCAAAATTTAAGTAAAAAACATTCAGTGATAAATTAAAAGAGCTTGTTAAAATTAATCACGCAGAAGCCTTTTATTAGGGACCTTTACTGCACATATGAGTTCCTTTGAGTTTAAACTAGTTCAAATTAAATTCAAGTTTTAAAGTGCAAGTCATTTTATTGAGCGAGTTAAGTCACGTATGATCAATCACGCAAATGACTTAAAAACTTTAAAAAAATTAAAAACTTAATAACTATATTTATTTCTTCTAACATCCGTGGCCTCGTATATTGTTAGCAAAACAGACATTGAAAGTTTGGGTCATTCCCTTTACAACCCCCCCCCCCCCCCGCATAGTGGTCATTTAACCTTTATCTGCCGACCAAATCATTGTATTTATACCACAAGGGGGCTTTAATTTCGTGGCAGCTAAAATATAAAAGACACAAAATTTCAAAATTTATCTTGTCTAAATTTATATACAGTCAGCGATCTTTTTTGACCCTCACCCCAAGGGGGGGGGGTTGCAGTGCTATTCACGCTATCCATGACTCTCTCAAATAATGTGTGAGCTGTCATAGCATAGCAAAAGTTTTACCCAAGCTGAGGATCCAGACCGAAATCAAAGATGTCCAGACCATCCCCAAGACTGCATTCATGTTCCTGTGCGCTTACTATTTTTCCAGACTATTTATTTTTGAACACACTATACACCCCTCTCGTGCGTTCATCTTTGGTCTGGACGTGCTTGATTTTGTCTGGGTCCTAAGCTAGTAAAAGCTAAAGGGGGAAGGTATAAAAAGGTCTCTCCTTTTAATGTAGACCCTCTAGCCTAGTTGGGTTTTCTACAGCCGTCCCACCTGTTACCCAAAAACGGAGGGTAATAATAATCGGAGGGTAATAATTTCGGAGGGTTTATAATAATTTTGTGGAAGCTGTAATGAAGCAGGGGCCAAAAAAGAGCAATTTATACATTACCTGCAACTTGACCTCTTGCAAATTTTCGGCAACTATTTCCTGTCCTCCAATTGTACTTCCCATTCCACAGACAGCTATTAAGTGATCCCTGTAACTCTTGCTGCATAGTGGGATGACATTTATAGATGGAACCGGTTGAGACAGCCTGATGATGGCGATGTCATTCTTTCCCGTATCCTTGTCAAAATCCTTGTGAGATACGATGGATCCTACGACTCCTCGTCTTCTGCCAGTTGATGATGTGAAGTCACCATAGATGACCTCAATTGTACTCATATCTGTAGAAAAAAATAGGGTCTTTCCCATTATAGCCCCCCATTATGGTATAATTACCATGATTGGGGGGTGGAGCAATAGGTCATCTGAACACAAAGCTGGAGGGGGGGGGGTGGGGGAGTGGGGGGGCTATAATGGAAAAGACCATTAAACATCAACTAATAACACTATAACATTTTATGGTAAAATGGTACCATATTTGGTTCTTATATGGTTCTTATATGGTTCCTTGGGTCTTTCCCATTATAGCCCCCCCATGAAATTATAGCCCCCCATTATGGTATAATTACCATGATTGGGTGGGGGGGGCTATAGGTTACATGCCCACTAAGCTGGGGGGGGGGGGCTATAATGGGAAAGACCCGGTTCCTTTATTGTTCTTACAAGACTATACACGTGTCTTTTAAGACCCTCTTAGAAATCACGAGAAGCAATTGCGATTGGGGGACTGAGAGTCTTGGTGGTCTTTACCCGCATTATGACCCAATCCCCCCAACTTAGTTGGCATACCGAATTAAACCCTCCCCATTATCCTATAAATATCAGTCGGGCTGGAAATTTGGGGTCTTCCCATTATTGCCCCCCATGAAATTATAGCCCCCATTATGGTATATTTACCATGATGGGGGGATAGGTTATCTGACCACCAAGGTGGGGGGCTATAATGGGAAAGACCCGAAATTTGTGCGGTTCTATAATTGGAAAAACCCGTACCAAAAAGCAAAAATCGGCACAATTTAGCAATATATTTTTCAGTTTTGTTTTTGTAGAGACTAAATGTAACGTGCGATAAAAACCTGGAAATCATTTGCGCAATTTATGTTTCCCTTATTTACTTTTTTCTTTTGTTTTTCTGATCATAGGTTTTCTCTCTCTCGTTTTTCGAAGTTGTTCAATATCTGAATGGGATACGTACAGTAGATACAAAATTATCACTGCTAATCTATGATATTGAAATTTAAGATCTTTTTCTGTAAGCTTGAGATATTCTTGGCAAAAAAATGAGGTTTGTTGCATAAAAAACTATTCCAGGTCAACTATTGACTTGCGATATCCGCACACAATGGTGTTTGCGTCCTCCAGACCTTAAAAATTTTTTTGTAAAGGCTGACATCCAGGTTTGCAATATACACAGCGATTTGATGTTGATTAGAGTTGATGCCGTTAGAGATAATTCTAAACGAAAACCAACACTTTTTCGGTGCTTCTAAACCTCGACTTTTCAAAAATTTTAGTGAATACAACTTTTACGCAGGCGAATAAGTAGGCAAAAAAGTCCTGAAAAAAGTCTTAAACTGAAGCATACCTTTTCGCATCAAAAGAACACGGCAGTATACAAAAACACGTATAGTATCAATATTTTCATACAGCAACAGGTTATATTACCTTTGGCCTTATCCTATACTGAAACACGGCTTAAAATAGCTATTATTGTGAGTGCAACTCAATAGATGACTGATACTATCAAATATTTACAAAGAATCAGAAGAACTGAAGTTTTTTTTTTTTGGGGGGGGGGGGGAGTGGTTGAACATTTTCAGAGAAAAGGAGAAGACGAAAAGATGTGCAACAAAATTTGGGCTTAGCTTTAAAATGGATGGAAGGAAAAAACATTAAAAATAAGGTTTTCGAGGTTATCTATATTAAACGAAAGACAAACGTGGCTATGTTTTTTACGGCATTTCGATGTAATCTTGAACAAACTACAACGAAACACAAAAATAGCAGTATTTTTGGTTGTCGTCTTCTGAATTTCTGCTAGGCTCAACAGTGAGGGGACTCTGTCGCCCAGAAGATCGACCAAATAAAATAAACCAAAGGTTTTGAATTGGTGAAGCAAGCGTTACTTTGTTACTCTGCGATTTCCCCTCTTCCACTCTTGTAAGCTGTTGCAAATTAGATTGCCTTGAAATAAGTTAATTCACAATGGGGCTCGTAATATCAATTTTAGTTATATGGATAACGAATGTAAGACAATTGCTTGTACATCAATGGAAAAGACAAATTCAAGACAATTTATAATAGTAATTAAAGTAATATTAACAATATCCGTGGTTCACTTCCCAAATGAACTAAATCAAAACGCTCACAGTATCCCAACTGGTCTTGCAATTACAAATCTTTCAAAGTTTAGTCTCAGTCTAAATCTCTTCCCTGCTTTTCAAACTATCTCTAAAAGTTTAGTCCCACTAAACCAACTACTTTCTCTCGCTTGTGCGAATCCAAACTTCTGAAGTTCTCCCAGAATCTCCAAAGTCTGCCTCTCTCTCTGTGCCAAAATTTCTCTGTGTCACTTCAATTTATACTCAACCAATACGCTCTTATCTTAAGCAAACAAACTTTAATCTCTTAAGTAAACAATGCAACTTACACTTAAATTTGTCACATTCTGTGGGAGGGCTTTGTTTGCTATGCAAACAACCAATATCAAACTATGCTCTGTCATTCAACTGCTACCAACCATTGTTGAACATTCTCCTTATCTTAAGTACACGACCTTTGGACTCTTATGTAAACAAATCCACTCCACTTTATCTCATCTTAATTAAATACACTCTTGGAACTTAAGTAAACACCGAAAGTCATTCTGACAGATTGATACATCCGCAGGAGGAGTTCCCTTTACTGAACAAACAGATTAACGTCAAAGTCCGCGGTCCTTATCGCTCTTATTTGCGCACACAAATTTGGCGCCAAGTCAATTTTGTCGCTTTTGTGATTCAGAGACTATTGGTCTCCATGGGTAAATATATCGCTAATTCATGCTTGCTAAAGCTAAGATAATGGATTGGTATGCTTTTCCCAGCATTCCGTGCAATTCCCCGTACAAAAAATAGTCAGAAACCAAAATTTCCGAAAAACCCAAAAATTTGAACTCCAGAGGTCAATTAGAGGTCAATAGTCGAAGATGAAGGGTCAACTTGGTAAAAATAACTATTGGCGCGGAAAGTCCTTCCATAGTTACACCTACCCACCAATTTTTATGACCTAACTCCTAATAGAACACGAGCAGTGACCGCGCACACTTTTCATCGACCTCCCGGATGACCCCAAATTTCCAAACTTAATAACTTGCGAAGTAGTGGTCAAAACGTCTTCGGGTAAAGTTTTATAGTAACTATAGGGTGCCACCAACTTGCCTGCCAAGTTTCATGACCAACGGATCAGCCGTTGCGAGTCGTTTGCAATTTAAAAATTTTTAACGAGTCGTGGGTGCCGAAACCCGAAAAATCGGAGTTCGTCAAAATTGACCGGGGTGGTTATTTTTTGTCACTAACTGTCTCAGTTTATCATATTAAAACTATTTCAAAGTCATTCGGCCGCTCAAAAAGGCCAATTTCCGGTTTTCGGCACTCGGGTCGTCCCGAAGCACCGACTTCCGGTCGGAATCTGGGATTGAAAATATCACCAATCGAAAGCCCTTGAAAAGTTACACTAACCCTCCAAAAATCATAGGGCTACTACCAATACTCCACGAGCAATTCAAATTTTACGTTCCGCAGCACGGGCGTGCGCTAGTTCCGTGCAGGTTGGTGTAGGGTCAAAGCTGACCTCAAAATCGGATTCACCGTACCCAAATTAGTCTATCCCCCAATTTTCAGGTCAATCCGACTTCAACTTTTCGAGAAAATACTATTTCAGTTTAGGTGCTAACTACATTCCTGTGATAATTACCAATATACTTGAAAATGGCCATTTTATATCCTAAACCCTTCCCAAGATCATGCAAAAACATTAATTCATACGTGCAGGACATTAAAACTGATTAATCGCCTTATTTCTGACTGAAACATTCATATTTCACAGTAAAATACCTAAAAACCTTCAAATCACACTACTTCCGGTGTTAATAGCTGGAGGGTGGGTGGTCGGATTCGCCTGAAAATTATTCTCGCAATATAGGACCACTAGGGGTACCTTCCCATCATTGACCGTTTATTACCCCATAACTCCTTCCCATCCTGGGAGGGGTCGGACAACTTTTTATCGGTGGGTATTTGGAAAACTGATAAATTGCCTTTTTATTTACTTTAAGTCAACAAAACTCTAATAAATTTCTTCCACAACTTTCTAAGCCATTCCCATGATTATCCAATATCTTACTGCACCAGTACATGTTAGTACGCCTGGTTTCTACCGTTATTTCATCCATAAACAATCGAAATTTCTACTTAAAATATCAAAAGAAACTTCGAATAACAACTATTCCCGTGCTAATAACTTAGATCAAAAAAAGTATAACCGGCCGCGCATCCCTATTATATATGCACAATCATTAGGGGAACATCCCCACAAAATTTCAGATTCCAATGACGATTATAATTTAAGGAGTTGAGTGTACCAAGTTTGGAGTTGCCAATTATTTTGTAAATTTGAAATCACACTTTAATTTGGTTCAAATTGAAACTCCAATTCTGTTCAAAGTATCTAGTTCACTTTTAATCTTCGCTCTCTAGTTCTTTTCTAAATTCAAGTCACTCATTTCGACTTTGGCCTGATGCAGAAATTCAACTTTGCTAATTAATCAAAATAGATTGACAACTCAATATGCTTTTGTTCATCAATTTGTTTGTTTAAGATATATCACTCAACTCCCCTCTCTGGCGCCTTCGAAACAATAACCCTTCAAGAAAGAACGCTTATTTCAAACACCTTAACTTGTCAAAGTTGACCTAAATTATTTAACTTAATTAGCGCTATCTGGTTATGAAATTTCTATTCTTATTCTTATGCTTTCTACACTCCTCCCTCCTAGATTATTATTCTCCCGAATAATTGCAAAACCTTATCCTGTGAGACCATTAATATACTCCTACGTACTTTAGTAATAGTCGACCTAGTGAAGTGAACCACTTAGCTTTAGCTCCGGGTTATTATCAACTAACTGCACTAAAATTTGAATAGCGGTTGACTAAATCAGATTCGGAAACACTTTCGTATTTTCACATTTTAACATATTCTACCTAATTCATCAAAATTGATTTTTGATCAAACTCTATTGCTTCTGACAAACATCCTTCCCGGGAACCCCAAAATCACTAAAGTATCAAATCTAAAAATAGATCTACCAAATCAACACATTTCCCTATATCATCTTTTTTTTTAAAAAAAATTCTCCACGGCTATAGTGCTTGATCAAATTATCCTAATAAATTAGATTAAAACAATGTAGGCAACAATTGGGATAAAAAAACTTGAATAACTTAGCTGTCAACGTCCCTCTAATCATACACACGTGCATCTGTTCATGAAAACCTTCTTCCTCTGATGCTTGAATGGATGTCCAACTCTTCTTCCACTGTAGCTGCAATTTCTCCTGTGATCCTGCCATGACTGCGGTCCTGATGCTTCCAAACGGCTCCACCTCTCTTTCCGGCTTAACGAGCGATTCACCAGCAACAGTTTTGCAATCTCCGGAAACCGCGATGCAATCCTCTCCACTTTTTGATCAACTTCCATCGAGAACCCTCTAGAGTCCTCCCTCCTAGGCTGTTGATCATCATGAACCCAATCGCTCAACCCTGTAGCCATTGACTTCTGATAGTATTGCCCTGTTCTGTCAGCTCCAGCACTGTCCCCTTGATGCTCATCCATTGGTTTGACCGAAACACTACTATTAAGCTGAATTTCATTCAATTGCGATTGCACCCATTCCTCCAGCTCTTTTCCCAACTGTGCAAAATCACTCCGGTCTTCAGCTGCCTTATCGTTTTGAACCTTCTGCCTTACCGTTTCATATACCAACTGCCCATCAGTTCCTCCAGAACTTGTCCAATTCTCCAAAGTGTCCACAGTGCACTCAGTTGTACACATCTGTGTCTCATTCTCCCCGTTTGTTACATTGCAGAACTTCTGGTGTGACCCTCCTGTCTTTAGCTCCATCAAGGCCCAGGCTCCTAACATATCGTTTCCGCTAGCTTTGACACCACCGCCAAAACAGCTTTCTATTGTATTTACATTATCGCATGCTACTAAGTCCAAACTCGCAGCAAAACTTGTCTCACTTCTCGCTTCGTTGTCATCAAATTCCTCGACATCCGAAAAATCTGTATCCGAAGCATCTTCAGACAAATAGTCATCATCCGACTGTTCATAGCTCAGCTCCTCAGACTCTGGTGACAGTACATAGCTCTTTTCCATAGCATGATGCTCATCTGGTCCACAAGATTCAACTCTCCGCTCAATGACTTTTTCTTCTGTCGGAAGTTCTCCGTTGCCACTGTTTTCATATTCTCTCACCGCTGCTCTACTAGTTTCCTGGTTTACTTGACCACAAATTTCCTCCGTAATCTCGACCTCAGTTCCATTTTGCACTTCAACGCCGCAATCTGGAATTCTTATTCCACTACCACTCTCAACAAATCTCGTATCTTCAACTTCTCCGAACAAATCTTCACTAAAGGCTTCTTTTCTTGAGACACCACAGCTGGACCCAATGCCAAACCCTTCAGAACTTTTGCCGGGCGGCCGAAATGCATCCATTAAAGGAATGTCAACTCTGCTTCTCGTATCAATCACCTGCCTTTGAGAGCAGTGCTGTCGAGTTCTCTGATCTGCAGTATCACTGGTTTCAATGAATTCTGCCCTATTTCCCGCTTTCCCTCTAACGAACATATTATAGCTTCGCTCATAAAAAAGTGGATTGTCGGACAATCGTATGTCAAACTGATACAACGTCTCTGTCAGTGTCCATGCTTGCTTCCCTGGAGTCGACCGCCAATAAACTCTGGGTAAATCACTTACTGCATTCAAGGCCCACCCACACAATTTTGTAGGCAACCACTTCATCATATCTTCCTCTGTCCATCCCAGCTTCATGCCAGTGCTCAAATAATGTTCACGCCAATCTTCCCAAATTTCGTAGCCTGGTGAAGGAAAACGCTTCACCAACTGATAACAAAACATAATCAAACTTTTAGTAACCCAAGTACAAAATGAAAGTCAGCCTTCGGTCTGCTCTCAGCAGTTTCTCCGACGAGAAATATTAAACGCTCTCCAACTAATTGGAAATTAAATCACAGCAAAAGGTAACAAAGAATCGAAGCCCACCCAGGAGCGCCACTGTCGTCTTCTGAATTTCTGCTAGGCTCAACAGTGAGGGGACTCTGTCGCCCAGAAGATCGATCAAATAAAATAAACCAAAGGTTTTGAATTGGTGAAGCAAGCGTTACTTTGTTACTCTGCGATTTCCCCTCTTCCACTCTTGTAAGCTGTTGCAAATTAGATTGCCTTGAAATAAGTTAATTCACAATGGGGCTCGTAATATCAATTCTAGTTATATGGATAACGAATGTAAGACAATTACTTGTACATCAATGGAAAAGACAAATTCAAGACAATTTATAATAGTAATTAAAGTAATATTAACAATATCCGTGGTTCACTTCCCAAATGAACTAAATCAAAACGCTCACAGTATCCCAACTGGTCTTGCAATTACAAATCTTTCAAAGTTTAGTCTCAGTCTAAATCTCTTCCCTGCTTTTCAAACTATCTCTAAAAGTTTAGTCCCCCTAAACCAACTACTTTCTCTCGCTTGTGCGAATCCAAACTTCTGAAGTTCTCCCAGAATCTCCAAAGTCTGCCTCTCTCTCTGTGCCAAAATTTCTCTGTGTCACTTCAATTTATACTCAACCAATACGCTCTTATCTTAAGCAAACAAACTTTAATCTCTTAAGTAAACAATGCAACTTACACTTAAATTTGTCACATTCTGTGGGAGGGCTTTGTTTGCTATGCAAACAACCAATATCAAACTATGCTCTGTCATTCAACTGCTACCAACCATTGTTGAACATTCTCCTTATCTTAAGTACACGACCTTTGGACTCTTATGTAAACAAATCCACTCCACTTTATCTCATCTTAATTAAATACACTCTTGGAACTTAAGTAAACACCAAAAGTCATTCTGACAGATTGATACATCCGCAGGAGGAGTTCCCTTTACTGAACAAACAGATTAACGTCAAAGTCCGCGGTCCTTATCGCTCTTATTTGCGCACACAAATTTGGCGCCAAGTCAATTTTGTCGCTTTTGTGATTCAGAGACTATTGGTCTCCATGGGTAAATATATCGCTAATTCATGCTTGCTAAAGCTAAGATAATGGATTGGTATGCTTTTCCCAGCATTCCGTGCAATTCCCCGTACAAAAAATAGTCAGAAACCAAAATTTCCGAAAAACCCAAAAATTTGAACTCCAGAGGTCAATTAGAGGTCAATAGTCGAAGATGAAGGGTCAACTTGGTAAAAATAACTATTGGCGCGGAAAGTCCTTCCATAGTTACACCTACCCACCAATTTTTATGACCTAACTCCTAATAGAACACGAGCAGTGACCGCGCACACTTTTCATCGACCTCCCGGATGACCACAAATTTCCAAACTTAATAACTTGCGAAGTAGTGGTCAAAACGTCTTCGGGTAAAGTTTTATAGTAACTATAGGGTGCCACCAACTTGCCTGCCAAGTTTCATGACCAACGGATCAGCCGTTGCGAGTCGTTTGCAATTTAAAAATTTTTAACGAGTCGTGGGTGCCGAAACCCGAAAAATCCGAGTTCGTCAAAATTGACCGGGGTGGTTATTTTTTGTCACTAACTGTCTCAGTTTATCATATTAAAACTATTTCAAAGTCATTCGGCCGCTCAAAAAGGCCAATTTCCGGTTTTCGGCACTCGGGTCGTCCCGAAGCACCGACTTCCGGTCGGAATCTGGGATTGAAAATATCACCAATCGAAAGCCCTTGAAAAGTTACACTAACCCTCCAAAAATCATAGGGCTACTACCAATACTCCACGAGCAATTCAAATTTTACGTTCCGCAGCACGGGCGTGCGCTAGTTCCGTGCAGGTTGGTGTAGGGTCAAAGCTGACCTCAAAATCGGATTCCCCGTACCCAAATTAGTCTATCCCCCAATTTTCAGGTCAATACGACTTCAACTTTTCGAGAAAATACTATTTCAGTTTAGGTGCTAACTACATTCCTGTGATAATTACCAATATACTTGAAAATCGCCATTTTATATCCTAAACCCTTCCCAAGATCATGCAAAAACATTAATTCATACGTGCAGGACATTAAAACTGATTAATCGCCTTATTTCTGACTGAAACATTCATATTTCACAGTAAAATACCTAAAAACCTTCAAATCACACTACTTCTGGTGTTAATAGCTGGAGGGTGGGTCGTCGGATTCGCCTGAAAATTATTCTCGCAATATAGGACCACTAGGGGTACCTTCCCATCATTGACCGTTTATTACCCCATAACTCCTTCCCATCCTTGGAGGGGTCGGACAACTTTTTATCGGTGGGTATTTGGAAAACTGATAAATTGCCTTTTTATTTACTTTAAGTCAACAAAACTCTAATAAATTTCTTCCACAACTTTCTAAGCCATTCCCATGATTATCCAATATCTTACTGCACCAGTACATGTTAGTACGCCTGGTTTCTACCGTTATTTCATCCATAAACAATCGAAATTTCTACTTAAAATATCAAAAGAAACTTCGAATAACAACTATTCCCGTGCTAATAACTTAGATCAAAAAAAGTATAACCGGCCGCGCATCCCTATTATATATGCACAATCATTAGGGGAACATCCCCACAAAATTTCAGATTCCAATGACGATTATAATTTAAGGAGTTGAGTGTACCAAGTTTGGAGTTGCCAATTATTTTGTAAATTTGAAATCACACTTTAATTTGGTTCAAATTGAAACTCCAATTCTGTTCAAAGTATCTAGTTCACTTTTAATCTTCGCTCTCTAGTTCTTTTCTAAATTCAAGTCACTCATTTCGACTTTGGCCTGATGCAAAAATTCAACTTTGCTAATTAATCAAAATAGATTGACAACTCAATATGCTTTTGTTCATCAATTTGTTTGTTTAAGATATATCACTCAACTCCCCTCTCTGGCGCCTTCGAAACAATAACCCTTCAAGAAAGAACGCTTATTTCAAACACCTTAACTTGTCAAAGTTGACCTAAATTATTTAACTTAATTAGCGCTATCTGGTTATGAAATTTCTATTCTTATTCTTATGCTTTCTACATTGGTGATCTCAAATATTGACCACAGCAGAAACAAAAAACGCAGTATTTCAAAAGCTTTCTCTGGTCTCTTAAGCTTATCAATTATGTTAATTATGGCTACACTAAGGAGATTGTCAATACCTAAACCAGGATAGTTTTTCTGTGCAGATCATCAATATTAGGACTCCATAAAATAAAGATGTGACAACACTCACTGACTACTATATTGTTCAAATTGTTTTGAGACATATCACACAGTTATCTGAAAACTGAAAAAAAAACTTCATAGAACTTTATCGGTACTTAAAAACATCTACTGCGACATCTACTGCGATATTAAAATTGCGACATCAATTGAAATACAATATGTCGCAGATTGAGTCTAAGGACTGTGAGCTGGCCGCTGAAAGATTCCAGACAAAAATAACCGAATAAACACCAAAATATGTTGATAAACACGATGAAAAAAATAAATAAAATATGGCTAGATAACAACTTATTAACTAAACAGTGAGAATTATATGCTGTATCAAAACAACATTCAATAATTAAATCTCAGGAATTACTGGGGAAGCAATTGAAAGGAGACAAATGCACTGTTCATAGATCTAAAGAAAACGCTTTGACGCCGTCAAAGAGATCATAATATTAAGGAAACTGCAGTTTGAAATGTCACAAGAAATTGTTAAAAAATATTTCTGACTGGTCATCGACCATTTCTTAGTTCTGACTGTCCATATTGCAGTTTTGATCAGTAGAGTACAGTGTGCAACATGGGTCAGTGCTAGCTTTACTTCTTTTTCTACATACTTAAAATTATCAGAGACTTACGTACCATGGCAACATTGATTGCCTATGACACCAATACTGAATCGGAATGCAGATACAAACAATGGCGACTTGACTTTTTCCTTAGAGTCAACAAAAAAATACCCTGTTGACAGTAGATTTATAATACCCTGTAGACAAAAAAATGCATTTCCTGAACCCAAAGGCTTGCGATTGAAGCTCGCAGCATCAATTGTAAACATTAAATTTTGCAATGTCAATAAAAGAAATTTCATAACTCAAAAAAAAATGTAAACTATCTTTGCACTAAAATAGAGAGAAGAGTTAACTTTAGCGGTCACATTACAGTTCATTAAAAGAAAATTAAGTGAAAACCTTTGCTGGATCAATTCTGTTTCGCCCCCCCCCCCAGTGATTTTTATGACATCCAGTTGCAAATAATATGTTGTTATATAGCACGTTACTATGTCAGAAAATAGCACGTGCGTATAGGGGATAATAAAAGATTTACACCCACTAAACTGGGGGTGCCGAAACAGAGTATATCCACTTTGTGGTATCATTTATTGACTCAAATCAGGCGAACAACCAAGATTCTAACAATGCACGAAACTTACATGCAACCCAATTTTAAATAGAGTTTCTTAGAAAGAGGTACCAGCATCAACATAACGCTAAAACTTCTTTGAGTGCTTTACTTATGACTAAAACAATCCGAGTGAAGTTTTATTTCTTTAAGCAATTGTACTCAATCTCAGTACAACGAGAATAACAAAATTGTACTCAAGTTGACAAAAACTCTTAGTTAATTTAAAAAAACTCAAATGAAAATACTTAGAAGAAATAAGAAGTCAAATTTTATGACGGTTAACAAATTAAAAAAAAAGTGGAAACATTGCGATCACAAGGAACAAAACTACCTCATCTGAAAATAACCAACAGAATTTTTTATTATATTTTTACGCGGACTAGATCTTCTATGTTCCTTAGTACTGCTAACTGGTATTATTCGACTCGGACCGTACAGACCTTTTGATGACCTAGGAAGTGTCTTTTTTTTCTGCCGTATTTATATCTTGGTTAATTACAGTTTCGCTCACAATCTATTTGGAAACAATTCATTTTAGAGTGAGCTTATGACTTTGACAACCCCAAGCACATGTGCTCTTTTTCTATAGTAAATTGCTATATAACAACAAAAGTATTCTAATTGAATTTCATAAAGAGTACTGAAAGACAAGCAGAATAGAAACAATTAATGTTTTGATTGAGGTTTTGCAAAGTTTCACGGCAATTGCAGGTTTTGCGAAGTTACGCCCATATATGACTTCTACAAATTTGATAATAAGGAATACATATTAGGCAGTTTGTCCAATTTACCGTAAAACTAATTGTACAGACACCACTTGTCCAAGAACACAAACCGCAAACAGGGACAGCGTTTTTGTATCAAAATTTGGATCTTTTCCGTTTGTGCCACACGTAATTTGCCCCCCTCCAGTTACAAAGCACGTATCATTGCATGGTCAATTCTTATGTTAAAATATGGTACGTGCGTCTGGGGGTGCAAATAATATGTACTAACTTAGCTGGGGGTAACATACGGAAAAGGTTTGAACGCTGGGGTGCAACTTGACGCATTTCAAACATATGGTTCTCGGAGTAAAAACCGAACAGAAAAACCAGATCTATCGCGACTATCACGCATCAGGGCACTGAGAATCGACCTCATCAAACGTTTATATGCCAACGAAAAAGGTACAATTGATAACTGAATTGATTTGGGATCTATTCCATTTGTGCCTCCCCCCAGCACGTTTTACTCCCCCTAGTAACCGGGCACGCGTCATTACAAAGTAAATCCTTATAAAAAATCATGGCACGGGCGTTTTTGGGGGTGCAAAAAATATGCGCCCACTAAGCTGGGGGGGGGGGGTGCACAAACGGAAAAGATCCCTTTTCCGTTTGTCCCCCCTCCCAGCTTAGTTGGCTCATATTATCTGCAAACCCTAGACGCACGTGCCATATTTTTACATAATGATTTACTGTGAAATTGCACGTGCTCTGTAACTGGGGGAGCATAACGTACTGGGGGCACAAACGGAAAAGATCCTTTGTCTCAAACAGAAATCTCTTCTGTTTCTCGCTCATTGGTTTTTTCAGGTCTTTCCCATTATAGCCTCCCCAACATGAAATTATATCCCCCTTTATGGTATATTTACCATGATTGGGGGGCTATAGGTTATCTGTCAACTAAGCTGGGGGGGGGGGCTATAATGGGAAAGACCCGTTTTTTCTTTACCATCACTAACAGATTATTAATTGTGATGTTGGTCATTACTGTTTAGACAAACTAGCACGTGCGACTGGGGAATTAAAAATGTATTTTATTTTGTCCCTCAGTGTTTTATTACAATTTTTAATTACACTTTTTGTGTTGTTATATGGCAAATTAGAGATTAAAAAAGAGCAAATACACCCAGGGGCTTAAAAGTTATATGCTTACTAAGCGGGGGGGGGGGGGGGCAGGGAGGTGACATTTTTTAAAAATATAGGGTCTTTCCCATTATAGCCCCCCCCCCCAGAAAATTATAGCCCCCCAAAAATCAAGTGAAAGCATACAATTAAATTCATCATTTATGCTTACAATTGTTGGTTACAAGTTTTTGTTTTGTTCCAGTATCGAATGCTGGAATTTTCCAATCGCCGTCATTATTTCATGGAACGGGTCCAGGTTTTTTCGAGAAACATGCTTTCTGAACAGGAACTCCGCAAGATACGAATCAACCAGATACGAAGTCAACTAAAATCAATTATAATGGGCAAGCCCATGTCATCATCCGGCGGCTCGCCTACAATGATTTCTGATTTGTGTTAAAGAAGTGGTTATAAATTTCAGTGGCTCGCCTACATCGATTTCCGATTTTGTGTTAAAGAGGTGGTTATAAATTTTCATCTGGGGGGGGCTATAGGTTACATGCCCACTAAGCTGGGGGGGGGGGCTATAATGGGAAAGACCCAAAATATATTAACGTGCTATAAAACAGCAATAATTTGTAACTGGGGAGCATAAAAACACTGGGGATTTTCGAAAAAGATCTTTTCCGTTTGTGCCCCCCCAGCTTGGTGGGCGCATATTATTTGCCCCCCCCAGCGCATGTGCCATATTTTTACATGAAGCTTTACTATGTAATGGCCGTGCTCTGTAACTGGGGGGCGCATAACGTACTGAAAGGGGGGGGGGGGGGAGGGGGGAGGGGGAGGGGGAGGGAGGGGGAACAAACGGAAAAGATCCCGAAAAAGAATAAATCTAAAGTATTTAACCTGGAACGCAGTGGGCAGCAGTTAGGACGTGATTCTGCGAAATGATTGCTCCCCCACAGTAACCAATATTGTTAAGGGATACATAGAAAGGCCTATGGGGTGCCGCGTAGCCATTTACGATTGCTCTTTCTGTCAAAAACGTCAAATTATCGGTTAAATTTTTGTCAAACGCTGTGACGTATTTCAAACTATACGTCTGTATCAAAATCAAAAGTCCGTACATTTTTTCTAGTCTAGTTTGTTTTGCCGGCTGTATTTTAATCAACACCTGTTGCGATAACAGCAGTTAAATAAATTGTCAGTGTGATAAATTTTAATGCCCGATCGACATTGGAAAAACACTTCAGCATTAGACTACGAGTTTACCACACTCTTTTACCGCCATTGTTACTAAGTAAACAGTGGAGATGAAAGAGTGGTGATAAAATTGTAGTCTAATGATGGAAAAGGTTTGATACTTGTAGTCTAAAAAAAACTTGTGCGTGGTGTGTTGTGTGTGGTGTCTGTGTTGTGTGTGTGTACGTGCGTGTATGTGTGTGTGCGTGCCTGTGCATGTGTGTGTGTGTTTGTGGTTGTGTGTGTGTGTGTGTGTTTGTGTGTGTGTGTGTGCGTGCGTGTGTGTTTGTGGTTGTGTGTGTTTGTAAGTGTGCGTGTGAACGTGTGTGTGCGTGTGTGTTTGTGGTTGTGTGTGTGTAAGTGTGTGTGTGTGTGTGTTTGTAAGTGTGTGCGTGTGTGTGCCTGCGTGTGTGTTTGTGTGCGTGCGAGTGTGCGTGGGTACGTGTGTGCGTGCGTGTTTGTTCGTCTGTGTTTGTGTTTGTGTGTGTGTGCGTGCCTGCATTTGCGTTTGTGTGTGTGTGAGCGCGTGTGTGCGTGCGTGCGTGTGTGATGTGTGGGTGGTGTGTGTGGTGTATGTGTGGTGTGTGTGAGTGTCTGTGGCGTGGGTGTAAATGGTGTGTGTTGAGTGTGGTGTTTGTGTGTGTGTGTGTGTTTATGTGTGTGTTTGTAAGTTTGTAAGTAAGCGTGTGTGTGTGTTTGTGTGCGTGTGTATGTCTGTTTTTGTGTTTGTGTTTGTGCGCTTATGTGAGTGTGTGTGCGTGTGTGCTTGGGTGCGTGTGTACTTGTTTGTGTGTGTGTGAGTGTGCATTTGTGTGTGTGTGTGTGTGTGTGTGTGGGTCTCTCTGTCTGTGTGTTTATCTGTGTGTGGGAGGGGGGGGGGGGCTTGAGGACAAAACGAAGAACATATCCGAAGAAATATCACTTGTCTTTGAAAAAGTAATTGTAAACAAAAAATCAAAATGAAGAACCAATAAGAATGTGTTCAAATTTGAAGTGATCACAACAGGTGTTGATTAAAAAAATTTCAATACGGTTGTTATCGCCCTCGAAGTTATCATAACACCTCGGCTTCACCTCGGAGATTGATAACTTCTCGGTTGCGATAAAAACCGTGTGGGATTATTCATTAATCAACACCTGTTGCGATAATAGCAATTAAATAAACTGTCAGTGTAATAAATTTTAGTGCCTAATCGACACTGGAAAATCACCTCAGCATTAAACTACGAGACTATCACACTCTTTTATTGCCACTGTTACTAAATAAACAATGGCGACAAAAGAGTGGAGATAAACTCGTACTCTAATGATGGAAACTTTTTGATAAACGTGTCTTAAAAATCTTGTGTGGCGTGTGTGTTGTGTGCGTGCGGTGTGTGTGTTGTGTGTGTGCGGTGTGTGTGGTGTGTGCGTGTGTGTGTTGTGTAAGTGGGGTTTTTGTGCGGTGTGTTTGTGCTGTGTGTGTTGTGTGCGTGTGTGTGCGCGTGTGGTTGTGTTTGTGTGCCTGTGTGTGTGCGTGTGTGTGTACGTTTGAGCGTATGTGTGTGCGTGCGTGTACGTGTGTGCATCCATTTGCGTGTGTGTTTGTGTAGGTGTGTGTAAGTGTGTTTGTGTGTGTGTGTGTGTGTGTGTGTGTGTGTGTGTGTGTGTGTGTGTGTGTGTAAGTGTGTGTGAGGGGGGGGGGGGGGCGCATTAGGACAAAACGAAGAACAGATCCGAAGAAATATTATTTACCTTTAAAAACGTAATTGTCCACAAAAAATGAAAATGAAAAACCAATAAAACTGTGTTCAATTTTGAAATGATCGCAACAGGTGTTGATTAAAAAAAATTACCACACGGTTGTTATCGCCCTCAAAGTTATCATAACACCTCGGCTTCGCCTCGGAGTTTGATAACTTCTCGGTTGCGATAACAACCGTGTGGTAATATTCATTATTTATTTGTTGCTTTGTTTATTTTTGTTTATTTGATTTAGTTTTTGTTTATTTGGTTCTAATGTGTATTATAGAGCCTGCAAGCTTGACCAAATTTTGACTTCAGTTGATTTCGACCAGATTTAGAGGCTGAAGTCAAAAGTCATCTGTAAATTCTGGTCCCACCTTGTACCTCGAGATGAAGATGTAAAATAATCTCCCCTCACTTTAGTTAAATCTTTGGATCTTTTCCGTTTGTGCCCCGCCCCCACCCCCAGTACGTTATGCGCCTCCCAGTTACAGAGCACGTATCATTACATAATTCATTATGTAAAAATATGGCACGTGCGTCTGGGGGTTGCAAATAATATGCACCCACTAAGCTGGGGGGGGGGGGCACAAACGGAAAAGATGCAACTTTTTTCCATAACAACACACTCTCCTCCAGCCTAGTGGCAACATAACGGAGTAACGGGTGCACCCTCCTCCTCCTATAATGGGGCTGGCCAGTAGACCACCTAAGTAGACGGATCTTGTCTGTTTTGCCCTGTTTTGAGCAGTGTATAATGTGAGAAATCCCACAAATCTTAGAAGTCAGAGGAAATAAGTCCCTTGGCGCGATGGCGCATGCGCCCTAGTGCAATAAGGTACGGGGGTTGAGGTTTGTGTTCTTTACCTTATTTTGAAAAACAAAGTTTACCAAAAACAGTATCTTTTCCGTTTGTGCCCCCCCCCCCCCAGTACGTTTTGCCCCCCCCCCCCCCCCCCCCCCCCCCTCGTTACAGAGCACGTGCCATTACATAGTAAATCATTATGTAAAAATATGGCACGTGCGTCTGGGGGTTTCAAATAATATGTGCCCACTAAGCTGGGGGGTGGGGCACAAAAGATCCCAAAAACAACAAGTTCTATCCTTAATTCATGTTCTGTGAGAATCCGTTGCTTTTCAACAAAGCTCTTGTCAAGTGATGACATCCCGGGTCGAGGTTTCATCGGAAAAATATGATCTATTCTGTTCCGGCCCTCAGTGTTTTTACGCCCCCAGTTACAAATTATATGTTGTTATATAGCACGTTACTATGTAAAAAATTAGCACATGTGCCTGGGGGGCGTAAAAATATAAACCCACTAAGCTGGGGGGGGGGGCAAAACAGAATAGATCCGAAAAATATTGCATGAATTGCGATGAATAGCGGCTCAAAAAGCGGTCGCATTGTTAGCCAATGAATGCGGTGAAAACGATGAACTTTTGTTAGATTTGCGTTTTCTAACTGAGAGTTTTGTAAGATCCGTACGGGGGTTCGAACATCTGACCTTCATATCAACAACCACTTTTTCCAATGCCACTTTTCACTTTCTTCTAGTATAACTCCTCTGAATTTAAATCAGATTAACTCCACTTCATGGAAAAAAACGGATCTTTTCCGTTTGTGTCCCCCCCCCCCCCGAGTACGTTATGCACCCCCAGTTACAGAGCACGTGCCATTAAATGGTAAATCACCATTTTAAAATATGGCGCGTGCGTCTGGGGAGGGGGTGCAAATAATATGCACCCACTGAGATGGGGGGGGGCACAACAGAAAAGATCCTGGAAAATTTATGCGTTCACATTTTGTTAAAATTGCATTTTTAGGGGCGAGCGACGTTTTTATTTTAATTGCTTTTACCGCTTTCATTGCTGAAAAACGCAATTTTTACAACCTTTTACCGTATTTTTGCAATTCTGGCATTTTTTAGCAATTTTTTGCGTTGACACCTCGACCCAGTACATCTAGCAAAGGCCACTAAGTTAGGGCAGCTAAGTTAAGCTTTATCCGTTACTTTAATCCACTTGATTTCGCAGAAAAATTCTGATGTTTATCAAGAATCGCGTATGGTTCGAGATGTTGAGCTATAGTTTCGAAGAAATGACTTCTACAGTGTCTTCCCCGGTTGAAGTTTCCTTGATTTCATACAAGGATCATATATGATTTCATACTGTCCATACTTGATTTCTTAGTACGATCCTTGTATGAAACCAAAGAAATCATATATGATCCTTGTATTATTACCAAGAAATCATATATGATCCTAGTACGAATACCAAGAATCATACATCTATTTTTTGAAAATCTTTAACCATTATCTTTACCCATTTATGTTTTTTGGTTTTTGTTCGGTAGGGAATCACATATATGATACCCCGGCATCACATTGTGATCCGCCAAAAGACCCTACGTACAATATCAATTGCAAGTTGGGCACAAAATAAAAATAGTAAACCCAAACAAATAACAAAATTTTGGACATACTCTGAAGCCTGTTTATACATTTAAATGCTCATTCATAAAAAAAATTAATCAAGAAAAATGCATATCACGTCAAATTTGTTTTCTGAATACGTATAAACCACAAAGTTATTCTTTTAGCGCACACAAGGAATCAAATGTGGATTGCAAATGCGGTATAATAAATTAATAAGTCCTCTGACTACATTATACGAGAATTTGTGGCACGAGTCAATGTATTATGTGTCATATATGACCTTGTATGAAATCCAAGAAATTTTTTCAACTTCAATGGAAAATCAAAATTATACAGTTTTGAGTCTTTGAATTTTTTTTGTATGATCCCTGTATGATTTCTAGGAAATCATATATGGTCCTTGTATGACTACCAAGAATTCATACAAATCATATATGACCTAGTTTGATTACTAAGAATCATATATGACCTAGTACGAAATCAAAGAAAGTTGTATGATCGTTGACCCGTTTACCTTGCTCTGAATTGAATTGCAATACAGGGATAATTTTTTTTTTTCGTATTGCTCTTGCATATCAACGTGAAAAAAATTTCTCATATTTGAGTACTGAAAGCCGTCTCAAAAATTGGTTTTCGACAGTACGTTTCATAGCATTGAAACGACTATGCGTACTATATAAGACTAAATCTAACTCGAAGTTCAAAATAATTCAAAATTCGAAATACAAGTAATTGTAACTTTTTATAAAACAACTAATTTGAATATTTGAAAATGCCGAAAGCTCAAGGAAGGAAACTTCTGGCTACGTATATCTGAACTTCTGGCATTTTAACTTCTGGCTTTCAGCACTGCACGCGAGTGTTTTGACGCTAAAGAACGACATGTAACTTGCAACGAAGGGTCACAAAACATTTAATGTACACAAGGTATCAAATAAAGCGTGCCACTTAAATGTGATTTTTAACGAAACCGCACAAATATAAATTGCTAAGTTTATGTTTAAACATAAACCTTTGCAGCCAAGAAGATACTTGAGCCCAAATGCTTGGTAAAATCCCCAAAGGGCTAAAAAGTATGTCAAAAGCAGTTTTGCACGTGAATGCATATAGGTACCAAAAATTTCAAAACTTTGATTCGATGACAGGGATCTTGAAAGTTTCATCATGCAAGCAGCATTAATACGTGCCAAGTTTATCTTGCTCTGAAATGAAATGCAATACAGGGATATTTTATTTCTTTTTGGTATTGCTCTTGCATATCAACGTGAAAAAAATTCCTCATATTTGAGTACTGAAAGCCGTCTCAAAAATTGGTTTTTGACAGTACGTTTATAGCATCAAAACGATTATGCGTACTATATAAGACCAAGTCTAACCCAAAACTCAAGATAATTCAAAATTCGAAATACAAGTAAATACAGGTAACATCAATGCTTACGCATCTAAAAGTCAGTAAAAAGGACTATATTTCTCAATTACCCAAAATCTTTCAAAAATATGATCAGTTTCTTTCCTCATATATGACTAACGGGAATAATATGACTCTTTTTAACAAATTCATCTGAAAAAGAATAAATAATTTATTTTTTTTAAAACAAATATGCTGTGAACTGCTGAGAATCTCATCTAACAGTATTTTGACAAAAAAGAAGAAAGGAAACCAATTAAGACACGGATTTCATATACGAAAATGTTAGATACGCACAACTTTTGTGTCGCTGTCAAACCTGCACTTACCAGGACTTAAGTCTCAGAGCATTTCAGCGCTGAACCAACGCATTTTAAGCGTAAGAACTTATTTTAGTTCTGAAAAATTGGATCTCCAGAATATTTAAAGTTTTTTGATGTGCAGTTTTTCTTCATTAAGATTGTTTTGATGTCATAGTGTTCTCCCACACTAAAATTTTTCTTGTATATTCTGAAAATTACTCGTATCCCAAAATTAAGTCTGAGCAGAATAATGCCATACATTTGTAGCTTATAACTGTACTATAGTAATATACATGCTATTTGTGCATAAGCTAGTTTGTAGGCAATTACCACAAAGCCCAGGTAGCTTAGTGGTTACGACTTGCTACGCATTATAAATGTTATAAGTGCCCACGCTGGAGTTCGAGTCACATATAAAGCAAACTTTGTTGGCGGGAGATAAGCTGAACATATTATTTCTCATGCAGCAAATTTTACTCAAATATCAAGACCGGATAGTTCAAAGTGACATGAAAAGAGTACTGGCCATCCTAAAAACAGAATGTCTCTAGGCTGTTTCAGCCCTGATTTGCTCTGCCACCAACTTCCGTGTAAAAACTTACGGCCTCATGCTGTAGAGCCGGTTTATGACAACAAAAAATGTCCTTTACAAACGCAAATAGATGCAGTAAGGTGAAAGAATTTTTTGTTTGTTTTCATCAACAACAATGAGAGTTACCCAAAGAGACATCACTGGGCATGTATGGCGATTCCATTGATCTTCGCATGCAAGTCTTTGAAGTTTCAGTTTCAAAAATTTAGAGCAAAGCGTGTTCCAGGCGAAAACCTAGTCTTTTAGAGAGTCAAACTTCAGAAATAATCCGTAAATTTTAACATAAACTCCGCTTAAAAAAAACTTCATAGCAAAGTCAAGATAGCGTCAGATAAAACTAAAACTAAACAAATAATTTTTACTTATTTGATAAGATAAGAGACCAGTCAATATTAAGGTTCGGTAACAATTAGACAAAAGATCAAAATCAGCGAAGTTAATAAAAATTTGCTTATATATATTTAAAAAATTTAATTTAAAAAAAATGAAAACCATTAGATATCAACTGAAAACATCCAAATGAATTACAAAACGCAGTGCCTCTGATGTTTCTCTAGGAGAGCATTAGGAACTGTCACTATTCATTTTCTATTGCGGTTACAAAAGAACAACAAATACAGACAAAAAATTCAATTAAAGCTCGTGAGAAAAAGCTGTCGAAGCCGTCAAAAGAACAACAAAAAATTCAATTAAAGCTCGTGAGAAAAAGCTGTCGAAGCCGTCAACCCATTTTTTGCCCCTCAAAAAATAATTCATTGTGTCTTCATCGATAAACGCAAAAAGGTGGTATGTGATCTTCCATTAATCAGACTAGGTGAAAACTAGACAAAAAAAAGATAAAAGGATGAAAAATTAAGAAATGCTTTTGTTTTTTTTCGAAAACATTTATTTTCAAACTCATGAAAGCCATTAGCTACAAATTGAAACAATTATATATGTATGTTTATTCGTAAAAAGGAAACGCTTGAGAATTTATATTTTCAGAAAATGTCATTACGTCTACATAAAGAACGTCAAATACAGACAAAAATCAAAAAAATAGTTTACTTTTTCTGATAAATACCCGTGTCGAAGCCAGTAAATTCATAGCGAAATTTTTGAAAACGACAGTAATTGTACACTTACCCCTTTCTCCTGACAACAATATTGACATATTTGATATGTAAATAATGAGATTAGTTAGCAAATAGACAAAAAGTACAAAATGCGAAGTTGAATTTCTTTGTTTAATTTTTGAAAACAATTGTTTTCAAAACAATGAAAGTCATCAGCAACCATTTCAAATAACAAAATAGGCTCATCAATTCCTCCATAGAAATCAATGAGACCTGTCATTTTTCAGAACATTTCATACGGCTAAACAGACAAAGTGAAAACGACAGCTGAAGACAAAAGAAACAATATATATTCTTCGAGAAAGGGGTACCGAAGCCGTTAAGATCATAATCTACGCCTATAAAACTTTTATATAATATATTGTCCCCTAATTTGAACGCCAAAATTGTAATACGGGAGCTGTCATATGTAAGATAATGTGATAAAACGAGAAAAAAAAAGTGAAAAATGGGCCAAGGCCTAAAAATAAAAAGAAATTGAAATCCAGTAGCATCAAAGCCAGAAAACATAACTTAGCGCGTTTAACAGCAAAAACGAAGAGCAGGAAAAGGTATTGTTTTTTTTGCTGACACTAAGCTACAGGATGAACAAATAAAGAGACTAATATTGGCAAAGTTCAATAAGCCATTGTTTAGTCGAAAATCAAACATTTATAAAAGTCAAAACGACCATAATTGTTCTGGTAGAGAAACTAGATAGATTAAATTGGAACTGCTTAGGAAGCCATTTGGAGCTACTAACAGTGAGTGTTGATTTGGATTGTTCTGTTCGTCAATTAACAAAGAGAAGATCGAATTTTTCTTTAAAAGAAAAAGACCCACTGACTACAATTCGAATAATTGTTTTTGGACTGTAACAATGCAATACTGGGACAAAATCAACATTATTTTTGCTCTTTGTCCATTAAAGACACTCATTTGTTTCGAATGTTGTATATCTAGATAATTTGTTGGATAAAAGATTACAATTAAATGGTGCGTTTTGGATAATCGTAAATTATAATTAGCAAAAAACGTGAAAATTTTAAATGCAGACTACTCTCAACGAACGTGGAAGTAGCCTTCGCTCTTCTTGCAGTTTAAAAAGATGGTGTTAGTTGTTAGTGGTTTTGTACTTCCGGTAAAGTTTATCAAGATGGGCTAAAATAGACTATATCGTGCAATTTTTGATGAAATATCTGAATTTTGAAAGATTTTGCCAAATTTTTAGGCAAAAAGTTAAATCAAAGTAGTCAACAATACTTTGCTGTTTTTACAATAAAATCAACAGTACTATTGTTTGCAATTTTTACATATTTTAGAAAAATTAACGAAATTTTAGGCAAAAATTCCGGAAAACGTGAATAAAATTAAGGCAAATTGGTCTAATATTCACAAAAATTTAAACCACGATAACTAACTCTGGAAAACGAAAATCAAAAATTTGAATTCCATGTTCTACGCTGGACGGGCTTTTTAATGATACCACTCATAACTATGTGCGATGAATAGATGGATCGGTCAAAATTGTCTGAACAAAAAAACCCATTTGAGTATATAAATCCTCCCCCTCAAGAGGGTCGGAACAAATATCTCAATAGAAATTAGATTTTGGTTATAGTTTACTTCAGTTGAGTTGGGCATAATGAGCAGCAATATTTTGTTCAAATACTCTCCCTCCAATCACTTGCCCAAATTATTTCATAAATTAGACTTTCTCCCCTCTCATTAGCACAAGTTTCACCTACAATATTTTTTTCGAACATACCAAAATCTGTTTTAGAGGAAAACCATGTCATGAAAACTGTCAGCAGTCTTTGTTATAAGTGACAGGCGTTTCTGTCTGCTTCGCTTTACAAAATCATGTGGACCATTATAGAGTGCTCCCTACCGGAGAACCTTTGCAACCTAAATTTTCCAAGCAAAATAAATCCTATCTTATTGCCGGAATTTTTTTGGATCAATAATCGCTTTAATAATTCAGTTTATCAATTCTCTAGCTGCACAGATGTTTTCACACACTTAATTTTCAGCTGATTAAATGCCAAGATTACTTTGATAGTTATGATTGTTTGTCAACAAAATTTAGAAGCAGTTTCAATTACTTTTAACAATTTTAACTTTTCTGACTCCAGAGAATGGCAAAACATTTTGTTATAAAATACCAATTACACAGCTGAAATTAAACAATTTAATTGTCGCAAGGATTAAAAAATTTCAAAAATCTGTTATTTTCATAATTGGATAGTGGCAAAACACGAAGTTTTAAAAATTAGGCGTGATTTACCTTAACTAGAGTAGAGACAAAAAGTTTTTATTAGTCTGCTATAATTTGATGATAATATTATTAAAAAATGTTTCGAAAAATTAATCTCTCAATTGACTCACATTCGTCTCTTTTTTGCGCCCAAACAACAATACCATATTTCCCGTATGTTTTTGTTTTTAATACATAAAAAATTAGAAATACTATTTGAAATCTTTGCTGTGACGCAGGTGAAATGTTCCTTTATCTTGTTCAGAAAAGTCAATATAGCATTAAAAATGTATCTCAGATCAGCTCAGCTTTTCGACTCCAAATTTGTGCCTAAACCACCAATATTGTTAGGATTCTTAAGGGAGAGAAAAATTATTTCAAAACATTTGTTTCTTGTGAAGTCTAAGAGTCAGTTAATAATTTAGTTTTGTCAAATTTTTTAGCCTGACAGATGTTTTCTCAATTTATACTCTATATTTGATCTTTTTTTTATCAAGATTACCGTCTTAATAATTTTCCCATTTTCGATGCAAGAATGTTCCAGAATTAAAAAGTTGCGACCCTGGAAAATAGAATTATCAACACAAAACCGGCAACTTAATTCCTATCAGTTTCGAGTCAAGAATTTATTAATTTCCTGCCAAGGAGTCAAAAAAATTTATTTTGTTTTGTCATAACTTGCTAAATGGAATTTTACACGTTTATTGTATTGTTTATAACTTCGACAACAGTTATGAAGGGCAAAAAACTTCATAAAACCAAATACAATCTTTTAAAAACAAACAGCGAGATTATACAATATTTATGCACTGTTCCAGCATCTTATGCGTCTGAGTGTCAGTCAAATTGTGCCAAAAAGTTTTCAGGGATCATTTTAACAATCTCTACTCCTCTTCAAATCCCCACCCCCTACACTGGGAATCCCTGATTCCTTCATAACTCGACTAATCTAGACCTGGAATTATGAAAAAAACCTTTTAATTCTAGGTGGTGGTGGGGTGGGGGGGGGGGGGGGGCTGGTTACATTACAAAATTCCGGCCACGCTTTTTGTCCAGCCAAATTCCAGGACGGTTTTAGTTCCAGCCAAATTTGATTACATCACTTAAAGTCCAGAAAAATTCTTTTCATACCAAGACACTCTTTTCATGCCTTATATCGGCCGAGGACGGCCTTTTAATAATTTCAGGTCTAGACTAGGGAAGTATTTATTTCGCTAATCGCTGGAATAATGACCGACATAACGGTATTTAGTCGACAAGGACAATACGCGGATATCAATTCTCTTGTATCTGTCTTGGAGGGGGCTGGGGGGGGGGGGGACGGGGGGGGGGGGGTAAGACTTTTGGCCAACTGAACTGAGAGGCCGAGAGATGAGAGTGAGCGATTAATTTATTCAAACGGAACTCAACTTTTTTTAAAGGGTTGGGAGGGAGAAAGAGGGGTAGCATTGTTAAAATAACCTGCTTTCAGATTCCCAAATTAGTTTACAGAAATTTAAATTTTATCCCAACTTTGTTTGCGATTGTTACAAAGCTGACAGGCGGTTGGAGAATTTCGAAAGCACAGATGAAATGAACAATGCTGTTTTCATTTACGCACGTAAGTTTTTGTCGATTTTCTTCGCAGAATAGATCCAATTTAATTGCAACCGTCTTGGGAGAAATCTTTCAAGTGCACTCATATTGTACCAAAATGCTAGATTGATTTTGAAAGATTTTAGATCTACTTGAAAGAATCCTGCAAGATTTTATGTTAATCTCGGAATCATTAATTCATTCCTCATGACGTTTTATTGCATTGGAGAGATACAGTATTAGTTGGCTTGGTTCAAATCGTAATGGATCTTTGCAACATACTCGAAAGCTTTGAATGAGCTTGCAACTTGTTTTGCACAATTTCAATTTGCTGGCCACCACTGGAATTGTTTCAATTTCTGAATATAGGGTCTCGTCTTGGAGCTATTGTTGATAGATTGAGAAGCAGTCATTTTTGTATTTTTCCAAGCCTCAAACAACGTCCAGAATTGTCTCCATTTACAGATTTTTTTGATGCTGTTATTGCGTTGTTGATTTTTTCTAGCTGCAGTTAATTGCTCTCGCATTTTACACGAGTGGAAAACATAAAAAAAACACTGTTAAACCATGTTAAAATTCCTTCAAGGTTCGTAACAAATCTTACATAATCTTTAATTTTACTTGAAGGATTTTTGGTAAATCACATCTATGCTGCAATATCTCACGGGATCAGCTCAATTCAAATAATTATACCAGATATTGCAGAATGCAGTATGTTCCTGTAGTTAAAACATTGAGAAATCTTTCAAAATTTCGCTTACTGTCCAAAAATATTGGTTCACGATTAAAAAAATACTTCAAACTCAAATCCTTTTACTATAAATTATATGAGACAAGTCCTTAATGAGAATATGTAATAAGTTATAAGAAACAAAAAAAAACTTCTATATTTGGAAACAATAAATTTCTGACTCATGAAAACCATCCATCATCAATGGTAATCTTTAAAAAGATTAAACATCTCCTTAAAAAGCCATTGAGGGACAATATGTCGTATAACTAAGGATGGACTCAAAGCTACCAGCGATTATCTAAATCTGATTTTAAATTTGAATGAAAATTGGGTCAAAACCTTCAAAATCAAAAACAATTCAAAAAGCATTCTTTATGTACAAAAAGTTTTTCTTTCGATTTCAACAGAACCTTTTATTTTACTGATAATGTGTCAACTTGACTAAAAAGAACCTTAATAGAAGGCTATCCACAAATTGTAAAAACTTATGCAATTCCGTAGTATCAGAGCCGCAAAACAGTTAGATAAATCAGAAAGCCGCTCCAAAAATCAAGTTTGAATTCATTAGAACTAAGATGTGACCTCGTTTTTTTTATAAAACCAACAAGCTCACATGAGTAAGATAAAAGTGTGGCACAGACAGAAAATTGATATTTTAGGAAGCAAATGTTTTCATAAGTCATAGCAACAGTGATGCCAATTGGTCCCGCAATAAATGTAAATAAACTTCAATTTTTTCAACTTCTTCGATTGAACACCAATGGCCTCGGTTTTAAAAGGACTATGTAAACGAATACAACGAAACACAAAACAAATATTGACCAGAATCCAAAACCCACCAAATTATGTTGAAAACATATTTTCAAAGCCATGAACCCTTGGCCTGGGACCTTAAAAAATCTATAAACAGACTAAGGTCGGATTCTTCAAAAAGCCGATACAACTGTTAAGTAGTGAAACTAAGTTACAAGTTCGTAAAATAAGGAACAAAAAGAGCATTCTGTTTTTGAAAACTATTAATTTCTCAATTACTAAAAACATTGGCTATAAATTTATAAATTGAAGTAATGTTATAGTTTCATTTTGAACGTCAAAAAATCGATAGAAACTTTTCATCGGTCAAAACCTCAAATACGGCTCCAAAAAGAGCAACAAATACCGGAAAAATCATTAGTTTAATTTAATTTAGCGAGAAAGCGGTGTTAAATCGTTAAAGGCTTTGTGAAAACGTTTCAATTAATACCTTATGCATAATCAGCCGCTCTTTATTTTAACGCCAGCGGGAGCTATAAGAAATATGATAATCTCAAGCGATTAAAAAACCTCGAGAAACTCGTAAATAAGGAAAAAAGAAATAAAATTTTTCATGAGAACTCGTAACATCAAAGCCATAAGACCTTTAGATATAGCCACTAACAGCTATTTTTTTGCGACAGCTATGGTAACTTGTTTCAACTGAGGTTCAGTTATAAGTGTAAAGCAAAAAATGAAAACGTTTCTTTCATGTTCAAAAATCACAGAAACTTTCTCTAAACAAATTATTTTAAAGTGAAAAAAGCAATTACGCAAACAGAGCCAATTGAATGTATTATATAGGGTCACCTATATCACATAAAAAATCCAATTGGATCTTTGATTAGAGACTAAATCATGAGGCCGTAAAATGAACAAAAAATGCGGTAAAATTAAAGATATTGCAGCTTTTGTTCAAAATTATCTTGTAGAGAATAATTTTTAATATAACGAATCAATCCATCGTTTTGACAAAACAAGACTGAATTTTTCTGTCTGTTCAACGAAAAAAGCAAATTTTCAAAATTTAAGTACATTGGAAATATTGACCGTGAAAAATTTTAACACATCAAAAATTATCCCTTTGGGGTAATTATTAGAGTTAAATTAACCAAAAGGCAGCCAAATTATTGAAATACAGAACACTCTCATGGACACTGTATGTAAAATTAGCTTTTTTGCAGTTATAATAGCAGGTTGTCTCAGCAGTTTATAGAGCTGTTATGCCGGCATATTTAAACAGATTAAGTAAAGACTTTTTTTTGTTGCCAGATTTGATAAAAAATCGCAGAACTTAGAAATAGAAATAAAGATAATGTTTTAGCTAGACAAGTCGAGTAAAACAGTTAGGCAATGACCTCTATCTTTTATGATAAAAAACAACATTACTATGGTTGCATATTTTTGGAAAAGTGACGAAAACTTAAGCAAAAGTTACGGAAAATGTGAGCAACAACAGCAGAAATAAGTCGAACATTTTCATGTTTTTAATTGCCGGTAACTATCCGGAAAACTCTGTTTCCTTTTTTATATAAGCTAGGCGAGCTTTCTAATGATACTACCCACAACTCTCTACCATGGCTATATCGATTGGACTGAACAATTTGACTGAACAGAAAGAAATGAAGTTGAGCATATGGTTCCTCACCCTTGCTAAGTTGAGGTCGAGACCACAATCAAAAGAGTGCATACCTTTTGAGATTTAAAGTTGCATAAATCATGCGCCAAGAAATCAGGGATCACTATTTTGAATATAATTTGGCTTCCACAGACCTTTCTCTTACAACAAAAACTATCGATCTTAATTTTTCTTGCACAAACTCCTTTTAAATGACTTAATTTTAATTTATATGGAAGTTTATTTCAGAGCATTCCTTAAATAAGAAAACTTAGACAATTTGGAGTCTCTTTAAAACATTTTATTTGACATATTAACTTGTTTTTAAGGTGTGTTTGAACAGTAAATATTTTAAAACTGTATTTTGGTTACAAAAATTCAAAATATTCAATAGCTTTCGTGCACACGGAAAAACTGTAACCATTTGTTCTGAAATCTGAATTTGAAGTAAACAATTGATCCTTACTTTCAACAAAGCTGTCAATAGTTGATCTGAAAAAAAATTAGAGACACAAAATGCATTGGAAATTTTTTCAAAAAAATGAATTTGAAAAAAAATCTCTTTTAATTGTTTTATAAAATGATTTTTTCTGCGGAAACAATTCAAAAAGTTTGCATTGTTGAACCTATTTGTAGAAAAAATTAGTTTTTTTACATAGAATTAAATAAATAAAAATTTTTTATATAGTGGATTCCGCAAATTTTCCGTTGGTTTTCAATTTTCTTAAAAATGTTGACTGAATAAAAATGTTAGATGTTTTTATTGACAAGAAACAATGTATTTTTTATGAGTAGGCGATGATCTTGTCTTCAAATTCATCTGGAGTCAACTATTCCAATAACACTCATCATTCATAAGTATTTATCACCTAGAAAATGTTCTAATTTAATTAAATTTATGACGTTAAGTAAAAAAAAATTGTTCGAAAAATGTACTTTGATGTACTAAATATCATTTTGTAAGGTTTATTAAGCAAAAGATTTATTAATGTTGCTGTTCTAGCTTTGCTGTATATTTGATTTATGTAAAAAGAACTTTTAATCAACTTGCCCTAGAAGATTTCAAAACAGGTTAGAAATTACCTGGCCGGTTAAGTGTTAAAACCATTCAGACCCTAGCAATATTTTGTACGACTTAGAACTTTTCTTGTATCATCAGTATTAAGAAAAATTTTAATGTGAGTTTTTTTAACATAAGTTCTGTTGCCCTACAAAATTGTACGAATAAAAATGATATCCGTCCTATTCCTGTTTGCTCACCATTTTCGGCGTAGTCTTGCTAATTCTGGCAAGAGTTTTGACAAAATCTTTAATCGAAATTGAAACAATATTAGGATAATATGAGGAAAATTTAGCTAGCATTTTTAGAACCTCAGAAATTTAGCAATAGAGAGATTTATGTTTTTAGGCAGCAAGCTCTAGCAAAAAATTTGGGTCCTATGGGCCAAGTGAAAATACTCGAATTTCTTATGAATGGAATTCCGCTCTGCTGTACTATGAAGCTATGCTACGCGACTCTGCATGAACTCATTTAGCACTTATGGCATTTATCGAAAACCGCAAAGTGGTTCCAGATATAAAGTTAGAAGTGACCTCTGTAGAGTCACGTAATAATGCTTAAAACACAAAAAGCGCATGTTTTCAAATGATGAAAGTCAACGGAAATCAACTTTGGGCCACGCAGTAGTTCTCGCATTTTTACATTTGGCGCTGTAGACTTTCGGCAATTTAAAAGGTACACGTGAGTGTTTTAACTGAGAGACAAGCATTTCATTTCATATCCAAATTTGAGGTGTCCAGAGCGGTTAGATCTCTGATCAGACCATCATCGAGCGCACAACTGTGCCTGGTGCGCTTGAATTACATGGTCTGGACAAAACCTTTGTCGAACTTTAGTCTGACCAATGGTCTTAAATATGTCTAATTATAGGCGGATTCGAGTGCACACTAGTCTGATCCAAAATGATTCCGAGCTCAATTCGTTCTGACCAGAAATTACTTCGAGCGTATGTTTTTCCTCAAAAGTTCTCATTTTTGTTTTAACCAAGAGATGTTGCCTCTTTCTAGAAGCAACAATACAGCAGCATTATGATCAGAGAGAGTCATCTAAAATTTTTAGATGCTAATCAGAACCAAGGGATCCAGTTGATAGCAAGTCTCTCTGTCCTTTCGACAAAGTTTTGATTGGCAATTACACAATTTATTTACAACCATTCGTTAAAAGAAGTTTAATACATATTAAGAAAGAGTTTCAGTTTAAAAAGAAGTATTGAAGCAGAAAGTTCTCGTTAAAACTGAGTTTCTGTTCCTGTTGTATTAAAGACTTCTTTTGCATCCGGCGCACTCAGCCATTTCAAGCACCATGGAGGGCTTCGACTGACTGAACTTGGCATTTCAAAAAGATAATGGATCGGATACATGGCTAGCCTCGTAGGAGATGGTGTGATCGGCAACTTTCATTATCACAAGGTAAGTAACAAGTACTGTTAATTAATTAAAACAAAAAAAAATAAATTTTCAGGATATTAAATGTTTGATGACGATGGTGGGACTCGAACCTCATTGTGTGGATGTCAGAATTATAACCGATATTAGTGCATTGCACTAAGTTTTGTTCTGTTTTTGGAGGTGTTTGGCGTCATAGTTTCATTGTTCTCAGTTTGGAATTGTCTGAAAAATTGAGACGGATGAAATTGGCTCATCCTGAGTCTCGAACCCACGCTCGCATTGTTAATATTGAGTAAGCTGTCAGCGCTAAGTTCCATGTTTGATGGCACATATTTTCAATACTTTTTCGATCGCAATACGAATTAACTTCCAACCAATTAAAGCAGATAGGTAGTATAAAACAAATGATCTTAATTCGTATAATATAATAGTCGTCAGTCTAAGGAGAACAAATGCAAAAATTTTCTGTTCGAAAAGTAAGGACTGAAAAAGTTAAAATGAACTTTGTTTTAATTTCATAAAGGAAAGTGAATAAAAAAAATCAAAACTGACGAAAAATAAGAAGTGCTTGATTAAAAGTGCTACGCTGACCTAACAATAAAACCACTGAAACCAAACCGCGCGCAGCACAAAGCTAGATGATGAAGTGTTTCTCTTGTTTAATTTAATTCAGTGGAGTATGAAATAGATGGTAAAAAGACTGAAATAAAGATTTCAAAAGGAAACGAAGCTTGATTAAATTTTTAATTGCCGTAATTAGCTTTTGTTTTGTTGTTTTTGGTGATCTGTTCAGCCCGAATTTACTAAGAGAGCGGCTGGCTGAATAGAATGAAAAGAATGAAGTGGATTAAAATTAAGTTGTGTCTGGCCCCGAATTGACTAAGCGAGCGGCTGGCCATACACTCATAATATTTCTGATCGGATAAAAAGACGCCTATGTGCAAAATAAAAAGTAAGAGAAGGAAATAAAAGGAAGGTGACACTTCTCGGCTTCGAACTCTTATCGGTTCAATTTGTTAGTTACGTGTATACGTAATTCTCCGCTGAGCCAATCGGCTTGGCTTCACCAATTATACTAAATCGTTTTGAGTTGGCTTTAGTTAGTAAACGCTTTGACTGATATATGAAAAAAAAACAAAATCGCATAGTGATAAATAAACAAAGTTGGAGTCGAACCGTAGCTGTAGGTATAGAGATATTCGTGTTCGTTGCTCCTCACAACTGCGCTGCTGGCTAATCATTTGTTTTATTTCGTTTGCTAGTCATTAAAATCGTGTGATGTTTTTCGCTGAGATTTCAATATAAAGTTGCACTTCCTTGTTTTCCCGTTCTTGTCTTCGTATTCCTATTTATTCAATTCCCAAGTTTTCCACTGATGTCAGTCCGGCTGCCAATTTTTCTTGGAAAACAATTTATGGCCTTGAAGTTGGGGATGCACTGGGGCTCGATCCTCATTCTGTCATTCATCAGTGTTTTGAGCTGCTACCTACGCCGGATGGCTAGTGTGCACCAGTTTGTCATTTCTTTTTTTTTAGTATTGAAGGTGATCGAGAGTACTTTTGCAATTATTAAGCGGGCACTGCCTTTTTTGTGAATTAGTTCCACTACAGACTGTGTTTTGTGTTTAATTGCCCGACTAATATACCCGTTTGCTAGTTTAATCTGAACTTCTCTAATTGTTTGCATGTTTGCGTCTTCGTGAAGTTTTTGGACCTTGTAAAATCTAGGTTTTCGTAGGCAGATCCTCAAGGCTCTATTCTGGACACATTGTATTTTATTAATGAGTGCTTGGTATTTGTCAATCCAACAGGCATTTGAGCACAAAAAAAGAGGCCGGATCCAAGATTTGTATACCAATAAAAAACTCTCTTCGTTGATGTTTACATTGCTAAGTCTTCACAGTTGAAATAACCTACTGTTTGCTCTCTTTATTAGGCTTTGGCAGTGATCGTTCCATCTGAGATGAGGAGTGAGAGTAATACCCAGAAACTTTAGCGTTTGTGTTTTTCCGACGGGTACGCCTTTTATTTTTTAAATTGAGCTCAGACTTTTCCTTAGATGGGTTTTTAAAAATCATGTACTGAGTTTTGTTAGGATTTATTTTAATTTTCAAGTGGTCACACCAGCCTATAAGGCTATTCAGTGATGATTGCAGATTGTTTTGAATTAGTTGTGTTGAGCGAGATCTGTAGTACAGGGCAAAATCGTCAGCGAACTGGGAAATCTGTGCTTTCATTTTTGGCAATCGGCTAACGTATATAAGGAAGAGAATGGGAGCAATCACGCTGCCTTGGGGCACACCGGCCGTCGGGCAGAAACTGGCGCTAACACCAGTATTTATCTTCACTTAAACGTTCCTTTGTGACAAGAATGAATATATCCACTTAATGATTGGGATCTTCAGCTCAATTGAATTCAATTTGTGGATTAACCCTAGACGCCATACGGCATCAAATGCTTTTTCAACATCCAAGCAAACTAAACCAACCATTTCAGACCATTGGAAAGCTTCACTAACGTGCTGAGTGAGTTCGATAAGATTGTCTGTGGTACAGCGATGTTTCCTGTAAGCGCTCTGAGTTTCGCCAAATATATTTAGACTTTCGCAATGTTCTAAGACAATGTTTTTCACAACAATTTCGCAAACCTTGGCCAGGCAGTTTGTAAGACTAATAGGTCGATAGTTTTCAGCCTTTGATCTGTCTTTATCTGGCTTTGGTATCATTGTTATCTGTGATTCTTTCCAATTTACTGGAACATACGAGTTGTTAATTTAACTAGAAATGAGGAGGCAGGCTAGGGCTTTTATACTCCGTGGTAACTCACTGAGCTTTTTGTAGCTGATTTTATCTGGTCCTGGGCATGACTTTCTCGATACTCTCAATATTTCATCGAATTCCTTTGTTTTAATCACAACACAAAGTTCCTCGGTGTCGACGTTTGTACTTAGAAATGCTTTGGTTTCTTTTTCGATTTTCTCGTGGTGTTCGGCAAATTCTGTTGGTACTGTTGTGTGGTCTTTCATTGTGTCTTTTAGGAGTTGTTTGAAAAGCTCGCTTTTCTCATGATCTGTGACTGCCTTCGACTCTTTATATGTTAAATCGGGATAGTCGCAAGTTTTTTGTTTTGACCCGTGGTCATTTGTTAGTTCCTTTATTGCTCTCCAAAAACCTCTGCTGCCCTTGTCTCTTGCACGTGCCAAAATTTTAGCACTTTTTTGTTCTTCTGATTGCCTGATTGATCGTTTGATTTCTTTCTGCAGATAATTTATCTCGGTTTTTAGAGACCTAAATTCATCGTTAACTGCACCTTTGAGTTCTCTTCGCTTTTTCCTTTTCAGTTTTATCAATTTTTGTGTCTCAATACTGTAAGGAAGCTTGTTTTTGTTGACATAGGAGTCTTCCAACGATTTGTGTATTATTTCAACCAGATTGCTGCTAAACTTATTTAGTTCATCCTTTCCCGGATACTGCGCAGGCCAAAGGTCCGATGATCTATACGATTTTCTAGCGTTTTCTCTGAATTGTCTGAAGTCAATTTCCAATTTCAATTCAAATTTTTTGCTTATTTTGAGGTTAAACGTTGTGATTGTGGTTCTATGGTCACTTCCCAGATCTTCTGAGACTTCGAAAATACCAAAATTCCTAAAAACTGTACTATCGCAAAAGTGTAAATCGAGCATGTTTTTACTTTTTCCGTCGAACGACTGATATATGTGGTGACCGTTGTTTAGCAGTTTAAAATGACCGTTGTCTATTAGATTCAGGAGTTTCTCACCGTTTTCAGAATCATAGGAGCAGTTTAATTCTTGGTGGGGAGAGTTGAAGTCACCACAAACAAAAACATTTGTCATACTTTCTGAGAATACTTTTTCTAGTGAGAGTGGTTTTCCAGGTGAATTGTAAACAGATATTTTCCAAAAGTCTCCAAAATACGGTAGCGTGATGTATAATTTTATTTTTTCCAGTGTTTTTCCGCTGCAATCGTTCTCTTTTTCAGCTGGTTTTGTTTGGTTTATGACGATGTTGTTCTTCATTAAAATAAGAGAGCCATGATGACTGTTGGTATAAGTTTCTGTTGCAACAACATAATTACGAAGAGGGTTGGTTTTTTGCCATTTTTTCACTTCATTCACGCAAATTATGTTTATGTCATTTTCGGCTAAGAATAAAATGAGATCGTTTATTTTGTTGTTTAGACCTCGACAGTTCCATTGCAAAATTTTGAGCTTATCCATTTTGGTTAAAGTTTTGGCTGTTTGATATGTTGTTAGGCGGCATTGAATTAACAGGGATCGCCTTTGCACTCTTAATGCTCTCATGTATTTTTTGCCATCAATTTTTTCATTGAAGATGCGTGAGGCGCTGTTAGAGACAATGTTTATTATATCACTATAGGACATGGTATTTAGAACTGTTCGTTTTTTGCTCAAGACTTCGGCTACAAGAACAGCTATTTTTTCAGTTTGTGGCGGCATTTCAACGTTGGTTTGCGTTTTCAAGTTTTTCGCTGCAGTAGAGTATTTATTCTCATTTATCTTTCTTGAAGCCTCAGCTAGCTTCTGCTGATAGGCCGGACAACCGCGATAAACTGTCGCATGAATACCGCCACAGTTAGAACACTTAGCGTTTTCTTTTTGAACAGTACATTCTTTAACACTGTGCTCCTGCGAGCAGCGAAGACATCGAGTAGCATTACTGCCTTCTTTTGCTGAGTGAGCAAATTGTTGGCATTTGAAACATTGCATTACATGGGGTGGTTCACGGCTTGCTTCACATCGGTATAGCTGCCAACCTATTTTGACACCATGTTTCTGAGCTGCACTAACATGGTTATTGGAATCCGTTAAGACTCGAATCAATTTTGTTGGTTGGCCAGTTGCTCGACTTGTTATTCGTGTAACTTTGTTGACATTCATTGCATTGTTGTTTAGGAGTTCAACTTTTAACTCATCAACACTAATGCTGTGATGGACATTTACAATTACGAAACTGGGTTTGGTTTTTGGCTTAGGAAGCGTGTTTCTGGCATTCACAGTGGCATTTGGAAAGGCTTGAGTTAGGTTTACGGTTAGCATTAGGCATTCTCTAGAAGCGAGGTCCTCAGGTTGAATTAAAAGTTGAATTAAAAAGGTATTGTTCTTCATCTCTTATGTGCTTTATTTTGACTACTGGAAAGTTCGATCTGATTGCTCTTGCAAATTGTATTTGTGATGGCCTTGGATCAATAGAAACAACAATTGGTCTAACGTTGGTGATTGGAATTTGTGCTTGTTTTCTGAACCTTTTTCTTTTACTTCGCACTTCATTGAAATCGCTTTCATCTTGTGTTGTTTCGTCAGCTGTCATTCTGGCTTCAGACAAAAGCCTTTCAGTTTGGCTCATTTTAAAACTCAGCCTCAGAGAGGCTGTGACTTCTCGAAAAATTCTCTAATAAGACTTAATTTGGCCGAGTTGTTTTCCGTTAAAATGGTTGATTAAAATAAAGTGCTAAGTTTGGTAGTGCTATGCAAGTAAAACTTCAAGAATCGGGATTTAGGTGCTTTAAGATTGAGGGCTATTGCTTAGCAGAACGACGAAGGTAAAATTTGAAACAACTTTTAAAGCGCAGAGAATAAGTGAAAATAAGCCGATTGAAAATCAGGATTTAAAAAGCAACTTTTAGTGAAAAATCTTTTTTTATAAAAGACTCACTCCCAAAGGACGTTCCTACACAAAGTGGAGTACTTGCTTGTGGCTTTCTTATCACACTTTGAGGTACTGATCCGAAAGTGACATTAATAGCGGTTTAATCATCATGGACCTTAGGCTAATTATGGAAGGTGTCCAAGTTCATCTATTGAGTCAAAAACATGCATCAATTGCATAACGAATTAGTTAAGTTTTCAGCATTTGGCTTTGTTTTCCATTTGCAATCCACTGAGGATTGGCTTTTACTTAGCTTAAAATATTTCTGAATAAATTAATTTCATTGAAATGAATATATTATAGTGATATTAAGCGATTTCTCAATATTTAAAACGTTTCTCTGGTCACACGATATTGATCGCACTTGAGTCTGGTCAGATTTGAATTCGAACACACTTGAGTCTGATCAGAAATAATTTTGAGTGCACTTGAGTCTGATGAGAGGTGGTATCGAGCGCACTTTAGATTGATCTGCAGTCTTTCGACCGCGCGATAGTCAGATAAGAGAACACTTCCGAGCTCAGTTTGAGCAATCACGGAGTTTCGAGCGCATCATATAGCCTGATCAGAGATCACTTCGGTCTGGCTCGCTCTGATCGCAGATGATTTCGGCCCGGACGTCAACCTTGGATTGCTACTTCTTGTCAAAGTATGAGCAGTTTTAGCCTTGGAAAACTAAGGTCTCTTGTATCGTCCAGGGTATATGAAAATCAAGAAATATTGACCCGGACAACTAAAAAAAAATGAAATACAGCATTTGGGATCTTATGTGCCCCCATATAGTGTTTTTATGACCCACTGGGTGAACAATTATAAGTTGTGATATAGCACGGATCTTTTCAGTTGGTGCCGCCACTACGTTATCCCCCCACCTCTGTTACAACGCCCGTGTCATTACAAAGTAGCTAATTACTGAAAACATAAACACGTGGAATTTGAGGTGGAAATAATATTCACTCGCAAAACGAGGGGGGCACAAACGAATAAGATCCGATAGAACGTTAGCATCTTTTCCGCTTGTGATACAAACCCACCCCCCAACCCAAGTACGTTATGCCTCCCCCCCCGTTACAGAGGACGTGAAATATTATAGTAAATTCTTATGGAAAAGTTTCTTATGTTCGAATCGAAGGTTTTTGAACGAAAGAAAGTATAATTATGTCAAATGTTTTAGCCGAGTTGGAGCCGAGTGAAATTGGTCCCGCAGGTATGAAAAATTAATTTCATTTAAAATCCTAAGCCTGCCAATAATTTTAGTATAAGACTGCTTAACGTATTTCTTATTTTGCTTAGTCTTTTCTCATCATATTACTCTGTTTTTTTGTAATACTTTACAGTATATTTCAAGACTGAACATGTGCAACTACTATTATCAAAATGGAAAAACGTTCAAAGACTGGAATTTGTGATCATACAAATAGTATCATAAGAAAACAATGAGTTTATTCTTTTTGTCAATTGTGTGAAGTCAATTGTTTTATCACATCACTATTTCAGTGGAATTTTTCTGCAAAAGGATTACAGCGAAAAAACTGTGAAGGCTGGGGTAGAAAGTTGACAATTTTACCCCCACACTTTTACTAACCTAAATGTTCACTGCTAACCAACATTTCTACTGGAGTAGCAAAGTCTACTATATGCTATCGAAGTACAACCGCTGAGATCAAATTACCAGAAGAAAATCAAAGGGAGGAAAAATCAGATATCTGAAAAGTTAAATTTTGAATTTTACGATTTCGAAGGAAACATTGAAAAGGAAAAAACCTGGATTAGGTGAAGCTGCATTGGGTGAAAAATGGAAATTCCAAATTTTTAGTTTTTTCCTGGTTCGAGGTTTTTGGCTGAATTTTTGCGGTGAATGCGGTGAAAAGCAATAATTCACCGAATTTCTTTCACAAATTCACCGTAAAGACTTTTGTGGCAAATTAATCTAATCTATGCGGTGAAAGCAGAGAATTCGGTGAAAAAAGATAATTCGCCGCATTTCACCGCATTTCTTATAAAAATTCACCGCGAAATTCAACGCATTTCTTACAAAATTCAACACATTAGCTCTTCAACCTTTACTCAATCTGATTTAATTTCACAAGAAATATCATAGAATTATGTGACAGTTGGCCCACTAGAATCAGAAGTTGACGGCATGCAGGAGGTAAGGAGTTCGAATCCGTGTAGGGAAGCTTTTTTTGTAAGAATACTATGAACAGGATGAAAATAAATAATTCACTGCGATTCACCACAAAAAGATCTAAGAAATACGGGTTGAATTTTTTTCACCGCATTTGACATCATTTCTTATGAAAATTCACCGCCAAACATCGACCCGGGTTGGAACCTGGGTAAATTAAATTTCCAGATTCAGAAACTGGGTAAATTTAGATTTCAGATTGGCAGAATAGGTAATTGCGAAAACGGAACCAAAAAAATTTACTGATTGGCCTCAAATTGCGAACAACACTATCAAATTTTTTTTCTTAAAAAAAGGCTTAGTAACTTTAAAAACAATTTTTTAATTGCATCGATTTTTTAGCTAAGAAAACAAACATCTGAATTTGCTTTTTTAAAAAACGAATTGAAATATGTCCTGGGAAAAACAAGAAAATGAGTTTAATTTTCAATTTAATCTGTTTTTACGTAAATTTAGATTTTATAAAAAATTGGAGTTACTTGGTAAGTTCAAATCTCTCTATTCGATCTTGGAATTCGTGAATCAGAAATCAGAAATTAGAAAACTGTAAAAGAAATAGAAGTTGTTCAAAGTAGTAAGAGAAACAATTGTTTCGAAAAAGTTTGAGGGTGAAAGCTTCCACAACTCTAATTTTTTAACTCTATTTTTGTCAAGTATTGTCACGTCAAAGACGTTTTTCTTAGTGCATGAAAATATCCATTTGATTGACGAATGGAAAAATGCATGAATCAGGAAATGAAATAAAAAACTCAAAATTTGTTTAAAAAATTGTAAAATTAATCATCTTCTGTTGGCCTGAAAGTTGTGTCGTCTTTTTTTTTCAAAAAACGCTTTTCTTATGTTCTCAATCTTATGCAAGTTTAATTTTTTTACCAAATTTTTTGCAGATATTGTCAATTTTACAATACTTGTTACCAAAATGTTGCAAAACAAATACAATCTTTTACAAAATTTGCAGTAAAAATTTTTTCAAACTTGACCGAAGATTTGCGCAGCAGTAAATGAGTGCTGTTTGTTTTCTATTCTGATCAGCTGATCATAAAATGGTTAAAAAGAAACCTCAATTTTTGTTTAGATCCATGTCAGACTGGCCAACATACTTGTCACGAAATGGCCGAGTGTTTTTTCAATGGGGGTGAATACTTCTGTATGTGCAAATGGCCGCTAGAGGGCGATGGTCACTACTGCTCAGGTCTGCTTCAAAATTTTTCGATACAATTTCTTTCTTAACTAAAAACTCTAATTATTTGCGGTGCATCTTCTGTTCGCTTATCAACTTGTCGACAGTTTTCCGCCACAAAAATTAAGATAAGGTTTGGGGTTGGGTGACATTCAAATGTATGTGAGGGGTGTTATAGGTAACCAAATCCTCTCTCAACTCAACTCAAAGTGAACTTCTTAAATATTGTCAAAGGGTTAAGGGGGGGGGGGGTGAAAACGGAAACGAGGGCGTTGGTAATAAGGAAACGATAATAAGGAAGGAAGAGATAAAAAGTGTTAGTGGGTTGAAGATAATATAAGAGTAGTTGGGACGGGCTAATGGTGAAAAATATTTCTTCAGACTTCTTTTTTCAGGTCACCCAAAAATTGCTCCTTCTGCCGCTTATGACATCAAAATTCGGAATCTGCTCCTCGAAGGTTTGTTGAAAAGTTTTAAATATTTAGTCTTGTCATATGTCGAGGTCTAAACTTGGGCTACGTTTATGTAACTATACTAGAAGTCACTGAGAACCTTTGACGTTTATCAAGAAAAGCGTAATTGTTCGCGATGTTAAGCCAGAGAATTGAAGTGACCTCTGATGAGTCTCATAACTTATACTCAAAACACGCAACTTGTACGTTCTAAAACGACGAAATTCAACAAAATTCAGCATTAGTCTCTTTATAAATCAACATCTGGCATTTTGAATCTTGGCACTGCCAACTTTCGACAATTTATAACATGATGCACGCGCGTTTTAAGTATAGGATACGTTTAGGTCACTATAATATAAGTCATTAAAAACGTACGGCAATTATCAATAATCACTTAGCGATTAAAGATGTGAAGTCAGAACTGCGAAGCGACTATTGCTGATTAAGTTTATCGATGTTTTTGAACTTTTAGTATTAAATATTATATGTCTAACAGTTCCACTAAAAATGATAAGCACACACTCACACATCAAATTACTGCAAAAAATTGTTTCTAAACGCCCGCAAGAGCCAACCCGGAAGAAATTTTAAGTCTTGATCAGTGTTTTTTAAATGGAATACGTCTTTGATTAGCAAATGACTGCTGCTAAAGGCCTATTTCTAGTCTTAAGAATCGTCAAAACTTGTCCAAGACTTGCGAAGACTTGCCAAGACTTACCCCAGACTTGTCAAGTCATAGTCACATATTGGACAAGAATTAAAAATTCTTGAGTCCAGCTTTGGTCAAGATTTGACACGTTTCCAATTAAGTCTTGGCCGAGACTTGGCATGCCTTGAATAATAGGTTACCAGTAATGCAAGTTGATTTTAGTAAGAATATCACTCGTATTTTATGCAATTCAAGAACGGCAGAATAAGTCCTCTAAACCATTTTTGCATTTTTGACCGAGCCATCTTCACAACAGAATGGGACCCGATTAATATGTGATATATATATATATATATATATATATATATATATATATATATATATATATATATATATATATATATATCACATATTAATCGGGTCCCATTCTGTTGTGAAGATGGCTCGGTCAAAAATGCAAAAATGGTTTAGAGGACTTATTCTGCCGTTCTTGAATTGCATAAAATACGAGTGATATTCTTACTAAAATCAACTTGCATTACTGGTAACCTATTATTCAAGGCATGCCAAGTCTCGGCCAAGACTTAATTGGAAACGTGTCAAATCTTGACCAAAGCTGGACTCAAGAATTTTTAAGTCTTGTCCCATTTTTTGCTGGACTCAAGAATTTTTAAGTCTTGTCCCATTTTTTGAGAAGTTCATGTGTTTTCTTGCACTTCTTTGATCAACTCGGAGATTTGTGCACGCACGCAGTTTCAAATGGTGCCCTTCCTATTTCGTTATTGTGTTAATGAATATGTACAACTATTAAAAAAAAGTGCGCAAAAATTGACTCCAGACTGATTAAAGACTTGCCGAGACTACGCCAAAGCTGACTCAAAACTTGTTGTCTTGGCCAAGACTTGACAAAGTCTTGAATCAGTCTTGAAACCGAGATTTGACAAGTCTTGAATAAAACTTGGCCAACATTTGATAACTCTTGAATCAGTCTTGGCCAAGACTGATTTAAGAGTTATCAAGTATTTGCCAAGCTTAATTCAAAACTTGTCAAGTCTTGGTCAAACTGATTCAAGGCTTGTCAAGTCTCAAAAATGACATGACACAACAATGATCCAAGATTTGCAATTTACGTGATCCTGAACTGATTGAGACTTGACGTTTAGTCCGGGTAACCGCAAAAAACTGAGTAGTTCCTAAGTTTAAAATACGATGAATAACCATCCAACCGATCAAGTTTATTGAAGACCTTCGGCTTTTTGATTTCTTATGCGTGTTAATAACGACCTTTTCTAACATCCCTTGAAGAGAAAAACCACTTTAGAATAAGTTTTCTCTAACAATTGAGAAACTCCCAGGTTGAGGTGCCATCCGGAAGTGACCTCTGATCAGACCATCACAGACCAAAAAATCCATTGATCAGACTGAACAGCGCTCGAAACAACGTTTTTGCATGGGGTGCGCTCATATATGCCTCGAATAAGACCTTGCCAGACGATAATGACCTCTGATCAGACCGGAATCAGACCATTGTCTAGATGATAGTGCAACCATGGCCCAGACCAAAACCAGGCCATTGTCTTGATGATTGTGTCATCAAAGTTGCTTCTGATCAGACTATTGTGTACTCGAAAGTCGCTCCTGATCAAACTTTTGTGCGCTCGCAATCGCCTTTGATCAGACTCAGACTCAATTCCGCTCGAAATGGTCTCGAATTGTTTTCACTATGAACGAAGATCTTTAAATTTGCTATAACATATTCGTTTCCTAAAAATTGATGTTTGAAGTAATAAATTCATCTAAGAAAAAACCAATTCTAAAAGTATTGCTATTGAGAAGAAAACCCAACCGCTGAGACAAAAATTTATTTAGTGTACCATTAGTGCATATGTCTGACTCATTGGATGAACTTAGACAGCTTTTCATAAGAAACGCCGTGGTCTACAGTTAATCAAAGTTCCCTATTAAGAGGGCAGGCATTTGCTACTAGCTGGAATTTTTTGGTTCTGATCACAGTCATCAGACTCTAGGTGTGTCTAATCAGAAGGCTACGTTTCTGTTGCCTCTTGGCAGATCCAACATCTTTCAGTAAAATTTACAAAAAAACTGAAAGAGACAAATTTGCTCAAAATTATTCTCTGATCAGAACCAATTGCGTTTAGAATATTTTGTGAGCAGACTAATGTGCGCTTGAATCCGCCTCTTATCACACCAACCCAGATAGAATTGATCTTTGATCAGACAATTGCCAGCATAATAACTGCAGCAATAAGTAAAAACAGTTCAGGAGACAAATAGTCCTCCAAAAATGCTTAAAAAGACAAGTAGTCATTCAATAATTTGTTTTGCATAAAGATGGTCTACTCACCTTCGTGGTTATCAATTGTGATCAATAGCACTGCTTGATAATATAAATAGCTAATTACTAAAGAATTAATCATGGTAGGATAAGTTTTTCTGGCAGAAAGACTCTCAAATTTTGTAAGCCTTTAATACTTTAGGTCATTTTCGAGAGCAGATTCTTAACTTCTGTTTGATCCTTAACTTCTTTCTCTTAATTACTAATCGAAAACCATCATTCAATATTCTAAAATCAAGCTTGCTACCTACTTTTGATTGACATAAACATTGAAGAACTGGAAATTTTTTTCATCCGACAGTTACTAGGAGCAAACACTGCGATAAAACTGTAATTCGAAGAAGTATTGAAGTTTTGAACCTAAAAAACTTTTACTCTGCCCATGTGATAATGCAACATTTAAAAGAAATCTGAGAATCCCTTTCTTTAAACTGTTTGTTGCAAACTATAAAAATACATAGTTTGGTAAAGTTTCATGGCGTGAAATCAAATTTTTGTGATTTCTTCAAAGCAATAAATAATAAAATAAATTTTGGATTTGTTCGCATTTGTAACAAATGTAAGTGTAATTTCTCTCTATCCTTAATGATTGTAAACGTGCATTGTCTCATTTGAAATAGTTTTTTTTGTAATCTTATAACAATTATTCATGTAACATACTACCTGTAAAATACAGTGCACGATACTTTACACGAGCCTGTAAATACTCAGGTAATTCAGTTTTTCGTTTCTATAATAATACGAAGATAGTATTATACACTATGAAATATATAAATTTTTAAGTTATGTTTAAGTTATGTTAAATCTAATTGTGTAAGGGTGAACCAATGTTCTCTTAAATTGAAGTAATTGGTGTGTAAAACTCACATGACAAAAAAAGAGCGCATTAGCTTAAAAAATAACTATATACAACACAACTGTTATACAAAACGGTTGAAGTAGCAGTACTTTTCGGCCCAGATAGCTCTCTATCTTAAAATTATTCTTCCAAGCCAGCCCTGATCAGACAGATTTGGGTCGCGCACAACAGGTAAACCGCAACCGCTCCAAAGAGTCTGGCAGCACTACTTACGGTCTGGACAGTCTGATCAGGACCCTATCCAGAGTCTACACGGTCTGATCAGGGCACTACCTAAGGTCTGGACAGCCTGAACAGAGCCCCCTCCAGAATCTGGTTAGTCTGATCATAGCGTGGTCTATTGTATGGATGGTCTGAACAAGGCTCTTTCAAGAGTCTGCACTCTCTGATCAGAACCAAGTAGTTGAGCCGAAAAACGGCCAGTCCCCCGAAAAAAGAAGAGATAATTAACCCCAAAGGAGACTGTTTGTTTGAGGAGCGCTTCTCATTTTTACTTGATGAACATCAAAGACCACCCTAAAGACCAAATTATGTCAATTTTTGTCGAGCTGAAAAATTTCCATTGTTTGGAACAATTTTTTTAAACTGAAGAACCAATATAAATAAAATGACGTATTTTTTCAGAAAATAATTCATTTTACCAATAAGTACTGCTACATCAACAGTTAAATATGTCCCTCAGGGTATCCCCAGTGAGGCACCGAAGTGGGTCTGGCACCCCCGTTTCCGAATCAAGTCGGTCTGGCACTCCCAGTGCGCGACTTAAGTCTTACTGATCAGAGCCGATTTTGGCCTGGATGAGCTGGCTTGCAGACTAAATAAAGTTAAGGTAACTTTACTTTAACGGAGTTAAGTTAATCCGTTGATAAGGTAAAGCCAAATTAAAATTTACCTTAACTTTACTTTAACTTGAGTTCGGGTAAAAATTTACGTCGTGCACCTCTCCCTGGGTATTTATCTGATTTCAAAAATATTCTTGCCGAAACGCATTTATTGCAAATTAATGAGCTGAAACGACGCTGAGGCATCAAATGAATCTCTATAATTTCCCAATTTTAACAGGTCACATAGAAGAGGAACCAGACAATGGAATTGGAAACGGAGATGAAGCAGACTTCATTCATTTTATAGGTAAATTTCACAGGTTCCAAGTTAACCTCCAAAAAGCTGAAAAATTCTGTGATCAGATTCCAGGCGCATCCGCAGCTCACCCTATTTGAGATGTGAATTCATGAAAAGACAGTGGTCAACCAAAACTGAGTATGTAGAATTTGGGTCGACTTTAATGGTCAGGGTTGACCGTAAAACAACCAGTAGTCGACAAAAGTAAAAGTTGTAATAGTTATTGCTGCTTGAAAATCGTTTAATAATCAATCTTGAACGTGCAAAATTGCATATTTTTTTCGGTTAAAACCTTTTTGACAGATTTTGGATGGGTCTAAGGCGGAACCCAAATCTCATCAGACCGTTCCCAACGAACCTGAGCAGATTCCACCGCACGCGAAATGTTTTCAGCGCAGTGCTGTGGAAACAACCTCTGATCGGCTTCAATTGGGCCTAAAAAAATTTTCAGTTATCGCTGTGCTTTCTAATGATACTCAAATGCGCTTCATGAACAGAGTAGGCTTGATTCTCTCTTAACCGTCTATTTTCGGACACAAGAGCGCTCGAAGTTCTCTCTGTTGCCATCCAGGCCTAGTTGCAATCGAAATAGTTTTATCGGAGAATTAAAAATTGTTGTTTTCAACAAATTTTTTAAATAAATTCAAATCCTTAGAGTTCTACTGATGAAAGGAAAACCCAAAACTAGTTTCCTATAATTGCCATTGGTGGATGTTTTTGATTCGGAAGCTTTAATTAGTCAATTTTCGAATAAGAAAACTTTTTTTTATTTATTGGTAATATTTACCGGCAATTGATACCAGTTCTGATTTGTCGATTCTGCTCAGAAACTTCAGATCCAGATGTCTCTCTGGTCAATGCGTTATAATTAACTCGTGACAGCAGAGACAAAAACTCGGAGTCAAAAAGTTTCAAGACAAGGATCGAAATTTTGCGCTTAGAAAGTTTTCTGATCAGATTCAACAATGCTCGAAATCTTCTTTGAGCGGAACCAAATTAGTATGAAGACAAAAACTGAAACCTTTGTTCACCGGATGAGGACAGTTTTCAATTTTTATTGCAAGCATCCCAATAGCGCTGGGTTATGTTTCGAACTTTTTTACCACATTCACTGACTCCACTGAAATTGTCATATTTTAAATGGCAAACCCCGGGAAACACCTTTTTTTGAAAGAACACAGGGGGTACGGTGCGTATTTGAAAGATACGCAGGCGAAAAATTTTACAACGCTAGAAACATGAAGGCGCCAAAACATTGAGCAAGCTAAAGTCTGGGTCTTAAGGTTTTTGGGTCTTCCTGGGTAATTTCATAGGCCAAAATGGTCTGTTTGGGTACTTGCATTAGTCATTGTGAACCAAGACGTGACCACGTAACCCTTGTTGAGAAGACCACACAAAACAACAAAAAATTTAAAGTAATCTTTGGTATGTTCGGCTCCAAACGTAAGAGAGCGTCAATAGGTTTCTTTTGTTCGGTATTGTCCGTTTTGAACAAAAGAAAGGACCGGTAGCATTGTTTTTGGATGCAAGAGAGATTCGGTATGTTCGGTTTTAGAAGTTTCTGTATGTCCGATATTTAAACGCAAGAAATTGCTTAGAAGTGAGAAAATGTCGGATCTTTTGCCACAAGAAATTTTGATTTTTCTGATTATTTAGTCATAAGTTATGATAGTGTTCTTCTTGCAGGATTTTCCAACGTTCTTCTTAGAGAAAAATTCTGAAAGATTATGCAACACTATTGAAAATTCGTCTTTAGCTTGTTCACAAAACTGATTGAACGAACATAAATTGCTTGGTTACCTTGTGAATTCAAAAATATTATCGCATTCCAGGAGATTTGACACACATTGTGATGGTTTACAAGCAAAGTTTTTGACGATTAGTTAAGTACGAAAACGAACATGCCTTTTTTTCTGTTGGATCTGCTGAACTAATCTGCCCTTAAAACCCAAAAGATAAGAGTTCATTGTATTTCTCTCTACGATACCGAATCCCTCTTACGTTTAAAAAACGACACTACCGAATCTCTCTTATGTTCACAAAACGACTATACCGAAAAATGTCTTACGTTTAAAAACGACTATACCAAATCTTTTATGTGTTCAAAAAAACAATACCGAAAATGTCTTACGTTTAAAGACGACTATACCGAACCATTCTTTTGTTAAACCCCGAACAAAACGATGACGTCGACTAAAAAATGTGTAGGAACTTTTGTGGTTCTGGCTAGAAAAAAAACGACGATACCGACGATTTCGTATGTTCAAAAAGGGAATATTAGGGCGACCTCGACTAGGGCAACCTGGTTTTGTTTATTTTGTATTTTGGCTCTCTTTCGATCTAGGTGATCTTGGTGTCTTTATTGACTTGAACGAACTGGGTTCAAGCAGTGACTTCAACAACAACAGGTGCGCTGAGCTGAAGAGAGATTCAAAAGCAACTGATGTCGGAACAGTTACTGTCCAGATGAAAAACAGACACTACATCAAAGCCGTCGGAATCAACACCAGAAATGACGACCTATCTGGTTAGTAAAGAAAAGTTAGAAATTTCTTATATTTTTTTATTATTTCCTCCACATTCTACCCATTCCCGATTGGTTCTTAAGTTTATTTACAGGGAAAACGAGTTCAATGTTATATTGGACCTGAGCCAGATTAGTCTACAGTGATAATTTTGTGTAAGGACAAGTTTTGGAAATTTGGCCTTGAAGTCGGCTTTTCCAAAAACAAATCAAGCTTTATTTCGATTTCTGAATTTGTTCCAGAATTTATCCGGCTGCCCTTCATCACAGTGTACGTCTGTGATGGGGAGTATATCTGCCGAAACTGCACTGGTGGAGCTGAAGGAATTAATCTCTTGGGAAATGAGGGGTGGAACTATGTATTGTGTGAGGAAGTTGGTTCTATTCTGAAGATAGAGGTCAACTTACCAGAAGATGATTTCGACGCTTCGGTTTCAATTTGCGAATTGAGTCTTTTTGGACTTGATGGTATGCATATACATACTTTAATATCAGTAGTACATCAAATTAATATACCGTACAAACAATTGGGGCACATAAACGGGGGGAATCCATACCCTTGCTGATTCGGACTTTTGATCAAAGTGCACCCACCATTGTACGTCAAAAGTGTACTTCCACAATTTTGATGCCCCAGTTTAGGTGCGAGATTCTAGACCACTTTGAGCAGACCATTTCCCAGACTTTGCCCTCTTATCAGACTATCGTGCGACACAAAGCCCTCTGATCAGATCATGTACGACTCGTGGGACTCAAGCATTTCCCAGACCATGAATTTTGGGTCGCACCACGCCACCAATGTGCGACCCAAATGGTCTGATCAGAGCAGTGTAGGATCACACACCTAAACCTGGGGCGTCTCAAAACAACTACACGGAGGATAAAACCTAGTGCAAACTAGTTTAAAAGCATTCATCCTACTTTCGCAAGCTTATGCTGCAGGAAGAAAATAGGATTTTTTAAATAAATGCACATCTGCGGCCTTGTGCATAAATTCTAAACATTTGTTTATTTTTATAAATCATGAATAATAAGTCGCGAGAGTTTTCTGCAAAAAAACAACATAAAGCTCGATGCAAATTATTTTTGCTTAATTTATTGGGCAAAAACTCGATTTTGACAAGGACCAAAAATATGTATTCTTTTTCATCAATAGACAAAAGTTATCTGCTGGACTAACCACAACTATCCAGCTCTGAGATAAACGCTGTGATCAAAAGTTTTGAGCAATTAAAAATGTTCACTCAAAATATTACAAAAAAAGTCATAGAAACATTGAATCGTGTTCCAACTACTACCTTTCATGAATTTGAACGATTATAAAAAATAGTCAAAAGTGATCACGAGCTTTTCCAGACATATATATATATATATATATATATATATATATATATATGCAAATTTTGCGTGCTTTATATTGCTATTACGTCATTGAATTTTTAGGGTTTTCAAACAATTCTAATTAATGTTTATCGACAAAGAGTAGAAGCGTCACTTTTGAGCACCCAAAATGCTTTACATTAGGTTCTATAATGCCTCAAAAACGCCACCCCAAAATTTAAAAACAAATAATTTCAAATAGAATTTTTTGGAAATGAAGTTGAGAAAAAGTTTGACGTCAAAGATCACATAGCCCGAAAAAGGAGCAAAGAAATTACGCTCATTGGTGTCGTAAAAAGATTTGATTAAAATTCTTTCCATTTTATAACCTAATATTTGTTGTAGTCTTTTGACCAAAAACGTTAAGTTTTACGTAAATTTAAAACGATGCGTGGCGGTGAATTGCTAAAAAGAATATTGTAATTTGAAAGGCAATGACGCACTTAATTGGAGATTCAGAACAAAAGTTGCAATTTATAGCATTGATCTCTCATGTGGCAATTTGAATTCTAAATGGCTCTGTAAGTAATAAATGGACATTTTCGAGGGATTAGTACTAAACTAAATAAAGTTTTTGGTTTGTTTTGTCCTCAAAGGCTTCAGGGTGTAAGTTTTGTGCAAAAGGGAACCTTTTTGCAGTGCAATGTCATATTAGAGGAAATACTTTGTTCGAAAAGAGTTTTTTAAACAAGCACATGTAATCTTTAAAATTCCGAATGTGTGTTGATGCCAGGTGCTAAAATGCAGGAAATTTCTATATTTTTAGTCAAAATTTACCTCCATTAAGGTTCGTTTTTTCAAAACTTCGAAATCGCAATTTTTTTATGGTACCAAAAAACACTTCGAGCGTCTGGTTTAACAGCTCAAAAACCCAACGCGGCTCTCAATAAACGCCAGAGGTTTTTAGTTACTTGAAGAATTCACCTAGCCTATGCAGAAGCTCTTGATTACTATTTGATTCATACGAGATGATCTTTTTCTGTTAAAAAGAGGTTGGCTCGACACATGAAAAGACGTATCTTTTCAATTTGTGCCCACTCCATCGAAACTTTATGCAATCGCCAGTTACAGAGCCCGTGGCATAAAATAACAAAATTTTTTGTAAAAATATGGCACATATGTCTGGGGTTGCAAATAATAATCAGGGCTCAAACGCAGAAGATTCAGAAAGATTTCTGTACTCCAATATCAAATGATTTTATCCGCATTTTAACTGTGAAATGCAAAGCCGTGCAATTTTAGTCAATTTTGATTATCTCAACTGAAACTTCTAATCTTTTTCGCGATTCCAGGTTTAAGGTAGCGTACTCAAAATTGTCTGTTTTGTGACCTAATTCGTACCAATTGTTTGATCTTAACTTTTATTTGTTATTATCTCATCCTGGACAAAAAATCAGTGCATAATTTTAGCAGTTTTTGAGCGCTAATTACGTTGGAAAAGGTACATTTTATGTAAAACGTACACTTCGATGATTTTGAAATTTGAAATGATCAACTTTTTTGAAGAGGCCTATTATCGACACAAGTTAGTTCGCGGTTAGTAATGCTCATATTATTGGACTTGTGGGCTATTTAAGCATTGAAGTCTACTTATTCCTTCCGATCGCCGAATTGACCGGTAGGGCGTTCAAGTCAGCAAAGAGGCCGCAAACCAATTATAATGATTTTTGACTAAGCATACGTATCAGCCAAATCAAGCTATCGGCATAATTTCTATTTTTTGCCTTGCCGACTAAACCCATTGTCGGACAAAAATCAAAATTATTATGGGTAATCCTAATTGTGGGCAATTTTTACTATCAATTTTTGTCTTTAGTATCACCCATTGGACGAATTATTCTCTCAATTGACAGAATTGAGTACTCTGGTTTCAACCAAACATGGACAGACACAATTGGCTACATAACAGACGGGACTGATAAAACTTCCATAGAAAACTGTTTCCAGCTCAGCTCCAAGTTATCTGGTGTGCCTGGAACTCAGTCTGTCCAGGTCTATTTCCAGATCCCAAAGAATGTCTCTCATGTTCAAATATTGGCACCCAACGTTCCAAATGGTTTGTGAAAAATTTTGTTATTGCTCAACTGAATTCGTTCAGTGCAGCATAATGATTTAATTTGCTTTGAATCAATATATTTCGAATTTGCACAGTACTGATGTGTGGATTGTGTAAAACTTTGAAGGTAATTCTAAAGATATGTGCCAACTAAGCACATCTGATGGCCCGGACCTAACGCCGAGTCAATATCAGTACTGGGCACGTCTGTTTGCAATTATTTCATCAGTACTGATTCAGAGCTATGATCATGTCACTTTTTACACTTGCCAGTCTATATGCAAGTTTTGACCAATACGTGCACGTCTAAATGAAAGAGAATTAGTAGAAATCTCATTCGTAAACGAGGTCCAGACTCAAATTGAGCTATGATTAGACTATCCAGATTCAAACGGCCTCTGATCAGACTTTCAAGACCAAAATGACCTCTGATCAGACTTTCTAGGCAAAATGACCTCTGATCAAACTTTCCAGACCAACATAACTTCTGATCAGACGGTACCCAGATTATGGTCCAGACTATTGTGCGCTTATGATTAGAATCAAATTCAGACCATTGCCCAGACTATAAACAGACTATGATCAGACCCTTCTGAGCGAACTGACCTCTGAACAGAGACTGTACTTAAACACGAACGAAACTTTAAGTATCCTTATAATATATGCTTTTCATAAAAACCGATGTCTCCAGCAGAAAATTCAATGAAGTCAATTCAAATTCCGAAATGTTTTTGTGAAATAAAAGGTTTAGAGAAACTTTTAAAGTGAAAACTTTGCAAACAATTGCTTAAGTTCGCTGGCATCATAGATGAAGTTTGACAGTTTTTTTTAAGAAACGTCTGAATCTGCACTCGCTATGTTTTTTATAGAGGGACCGACCACTGGTTACTGGTTCGACTCTTTTTTTCCTGATCGTTCTGATCGGAGGCAGGAGACTGCAAATGAGTCTCTGGTCAGAACACATTGGCTCGAGGGAGAGCCATAACCACCTACTTTTTATAAAAAAGAAAGAAAAATGCTCAGACTAACTTACGCACGACACGGCCTCTGATCAGACTCAAGTGTGCTCGAATCCGACTCTGAACGGATCTTTCACACCGAAGTGACATACAACCAGACCCTCCAGACTGAAGTGACCTCTGAGCAGACCTTCCAGAACAAATTGATCTCTGATCAGACCTAAATCAGACCATGGGTCAGACTATTTTAATTGCCGGCATGTTATTCGACTTGAAGTATCTCAAATTTTTGTTCAGTTTTTACAGATGCCCATTATGTGCTAATGAGGCCCAAAGAACATATATTATATACTCAGCTCAATGTTTTTATGGCGTCAACACTGTGTTTGCGTAAAATTATATTTAAAACATTGGGAATTTAAAAATATTTATTTTTGAATTGTTTGTCCAACTGACTTTGTCTCAGTAATTAAAGAGAACCAATTGCCACCCTAGGGAGGGAGTTAAAAGTTACTTTGGTTCAGTGTTTATAGTTGTCAGCCCATTGTTCTTGTGAACTTTAAAAAATTTTGTTATAAAAGAAAACAGGATTTTTGAGCTTTGGCCACACTTTTGTCTTTTCTATTTCAACTTAAAGCGTAGGCTCGACAGAGTAGTTGCATATTCTTTATAGTGGATCAAAATTTGTCTCAATCGCGTCTTTTGTCAAGAAATGGATTTTGGTTTTGATAATACGAGTACTCGTTATTTATTTCTAGTTTTTTGCCAGATTTGAGGTCCTTTTTTGTCTTGTCACATTTTCACAAAAGATGAAAGGTCAGATAAAACAATAAAAGCGTTAATTGGAACCGAAATTGTACGAAGTTATACGATGTTCTGTGTGAATAGATTATGGTCTTAGCGACTTCGACACCTGTTTCCAGAAAAACTAAACAGTTATCAAGTTTGCTTTTTTTGTGAAAAATTCTAGATACGGTTAAAATAGCTGCTCTACGCTTTAAGTTTTCGGTTTTTTTTGCTTTGGTTCTACGAGTTTTCATAAATTTTTTTGTCATTTTGGAGTATTTGTCAATCATTGAGTTAATTCTTTGCTCTTTTGTCACCATAGTATACTAAAAACATGCCCCATTGACTTTGAAAGCAGAACCAATTTTACATAAATAGTTTTTGTTTAGTTAAAAGCCTATGATTTTAAGCAGAGATTTTGAGCAAGATTTTAGTGAATTGTTTCATTGCTGTCAGTTTTTTCGTACTTTTGTTAGTTGTAAGACGTATTCAGTTTAATGAAAAACATCAATAGCGTCCCATGGAGTAGAAAAACAGGCCGGTTTACTGATTTCAGTGGATGGTTGACTGACTATTGGCTTTGAAGCTAATAGTTTTTTTCAAAAATTATAATTACATTTTTTTAGTAATTAACAATTTTTTCATCTTTTTGTTTTCTTTCTACCTAGTTACTCTGAGAACATGGCGCAAATATTTTCAGTGACGAACAATTTTAATTTGTTTTACTGACTTTGTGACGTTGATTTGAATTTGTTAAGTGTTTTTTTAATAAAAAATAAACATTGTGTTTTCGGAATTAGATTTTGCTATCTGATTTCGTTGTCTGTGTTGTCTTGTAGTCTTGGTAATGGCACACACCATCGGCCCTCTAAAAACCTTATTTATTTTATTTGATGGATTGAGTTTAAAGTGATATTTCTCTCCATTCACCAAATAATTTTGAATAAAAAACTAAATCTAGAAAGATGACAAATTTCTGTTTCTTCCTCATTTGGGAGACAAGTGAGTCAAAATGTGCACGAGCGGGTCGGAACAAAAGTGCAAATGCACATCACAAAGTCCCCTTGTCTATCAGGAAAATGGTAGAACCCTCCTGTTGACATATCTTAACTAAGATATATGTTAAAGAAACAATTTACTACGAGTGAATGTTTTACGTAGTCTGCCGATGAAAACTGCCATTTTGAAAAAGTCTGCTAATAGCCAACTCGCTCCATTAGAAAATTTGGCAACCCTTACAATCTGTTCCTAAACTGGTTTCCTAGCTTTCATAGTTACGCCAGAAGAATACTTCATCTCTATACCAACACAAATTGGTCATCTTTACGCTTTCTGATGCATGTCAGTATATTCTTGTCAAATAAACTTGGCTTCATCATTTTGTCGAGTTAGTGTTTTATCTTCAAATTAGAATTTAACTCAGAGCTGTCGTCAAATTCGTTTTCTATTTTTTTCCGCTTTGAATGCAATTGACTTTAAATTATTAGTGTCAACAAAGTTTATGTTAATTATTAAAATTTGCTAACGCATTTATGAGGAGACTTCACCGGCTCTTTTCTTTGCATTCCTCTGACAATATTTGTTTATGTTTGAAGATAGTTCAAACTGAAAAATTAATTTTGACAGGTTGATGGTTATTTTTCCTCTATATGTTTGGTTTTTCGTAGCAGAGTTCTCAACACAATTTTGTGGCTGACAAACAGAGGTCTGACGACTAGGTTTCAAATAGCTGCGCGTTTTGCTGAAGTTCTTCTTCACGTGAATTTAAGATTTTTCGTCCTAATTAGGAGTCCTCTAACTTGTTATTGCTATCATAGTTTAACATCGTTTAATGGAATATAGGCAATGAACTGCATTTTTCAAAATGTTATAAGTTCTTTCCTGTCATTTCAAAATGCATACGCTCATTTTTACATATAGTTTAGAAAATAAAACAAATAATTTTAACAATTTGCAATTTTAATACAAAAAATTCTAATATCTTAAAAAAATTATAAAATATTGCAAAAACAACATCTTAATTGATAAATATTTACAAATAGGTCCATAATATTCTCTGTGTGATGGTTCAGCTATGGATGTGCTCGCTAAATATTTTTAATTTTGGCGTAACAGCTGTAATTTGTATTTTATGTTGGCCGTTTAGTTTTTGGCATTAATGGCCTGCAATGGATTTTACAAGGTTGTAAAATTGGAGCTACAATCGGTGTACTTTTTAGGAGGCTAGTTCAGTAAGAAGAAAACACAACAGATGGAAGGAAAAAAATTGAGAGAATAGATCGAAAATTAAACTCTTCGAGTTTAGTATTGGCCAATCAGATTTATGCGCTCATTTATTGTACAGCGCATAACATATTCTGTCGCAATATTTTGTGTTGTGATTGACTCATAATATTCTTCTAGCTTTTATAGTTACGCCAGAAGAATACTTGATCTCTATACCAACACAAATTGGTCATCTTTATGCTTTCTGATGCATGTCGCCCCACTGTATGATATCAGTATATTCTTGTCAAATAAACTTGGCTTCATCATTTTGTCGAGTTAGTGTTTCATCTTCAAATTAGAATTTAACTCAAAGCTGTCGTCCAATTCGTTTTCTATTTTTTTCCGCTTTGATTGCAATTGACTTTAAATTATTAGTGTCAACAAAGTTTATGCTAATTAATAAAATTTGCTAACGCATTTATGAGGAGACCTTCACCGGCTCTTTTCTTTGCATTCCTCTGACAATATTTGTTTATGTTTGAAGATAGTTCAAACTGAAAAATTATTTTTGACTGGTTGATGGCTATTTTTCCTCTATATGTTTGGTTTTTCGTAGCAGAGTTCTCAACACAATTTTGTGGCTGACAAACAGAGGTCTGACGACTAGGTTTCAAATAGCTGCGCGTTTTGCTGAAGTTCTTCTTCACGTGAATTTAAGATTTTTCGTCCTAATTAGGAGTCCTCTAACTTGTTATTGCTATCATAGTTTAACATCGTTTAATGGAATATAGGCAATGAACTGCATTTTTCAAATTGTTATAAGTTCTTTCCTGTCATTTCAAAATGCATACGCTCATTTTTACATATAGTTTAGAAAATAAAACAAATAATTTTAACAATTTGCATTTTTAATACAAAAAATTCTAATATCTTAAAAAAAAATTATAAAATATTGCAAAAACAACATCTTAATTGATAAATATTTACAATTAGGTCCATAATATTCTCTGTGTGATGGTTCAGCTATGGATGTGCTCGCTAAATATTTTTCATTTTGGCGTAACAGCTGTAATTTGTAGTTGAAGTAGCATAACATATTCTGTTTGTTGAAAACTCAAAAATAAATTCTGCATTTCTGAAAACCAACGTGTAAAGTTAGCAAAAAACGACGAAGTTTTAAATACAGAGCACCCTCAACGGACGCCGAAGTAGTAATAGCCCCCTTCTGAGTCTACAAAGATTGTTTGAGTATTGTTTGGGGCTGTACTGCAGGCAAATTTAATCAAAGTGGACTAAAGTAGCTTATTTCGTGCCGTTTTTTGATGAAAAAGGCTGAATTTTGTAATATTTATCCAGAATTTTTTTTCCAAAAAATTAAATCAAAACAATCAACAATGCTTGTTTGCCTTTAAAAATATAGTCAACGACACTATTCTCAAAAATTTTATTAAATTTTAGCAAAATTGACGAAAATTTAGGCGAAAATTCCGGAAAAAGTGAATAAAAACAACGTGAATTCACTCTACTTTTCTCATAAGTTTAAACCTCGATAACTCCCTGTAGAAAACGAAAGTTTAAAAAATCTTTTTGATTCCATATTCTACGCTGGACGAGCTTTCTAATGATACCAGTCTCAACTCTCTACGATGAATATATCGATCGGCGAAAATTCACGGAACAAAAAAAAACCCATTTGATTATATAGTTCCTCCCCCCTCAAGAGGGTCGGAACAATAATTGTTTTTTTTCTAAAAAATCACTGGAATTTAATTTTTACACTTACGTATTAACGCCGGTCGAAAACAAAAGTTGATCTTGCGATAGCTTGTAAGATTTTTGCATGACGATGTTACGTGTTGCATGATTCATTCAAGATCTTGCCATATAAACTTTATGCAAGATCTTGCAAGAACTGCGTGAGACTATAAACTTTTTCTGGCAAGCTTTTTGCAACAATGACGTTGTCTTGCGAGAATAGACTTGCAATGCTATGTTTGTATTGCGAAAGAATACATTGTTTTTTGCAAGATTCTTGTCGAATCTTTGTTGAACAAGATTCTTGTTGAACGAGTAAGCTTTGTGTCCGACTAAGTGCTCTAAAAATGCATATTATCAAGTAAAAAGATGCTGAAAATTACTGACAAAAGGGAATAAAGGTAGTAAAAAAAATTGCACGGATAATACACGTTCCTAATGATTTTTAGTTGAGACCCTGGTTGGAATCGAAATCCAGCACTGCGTTGACGACGATTCTTGTTTCCACTTCGGCTCCGTTACCAGTGTGAGTCCTGCTCAGTGGATTCTAATTCCGCTCAATTCCACCTCGCGCTACTCCGAGTCTGTCAAAATAGTTAGAAGTCAGTCGGAGGAGCCCTACAGAGATGTATGGATCTGCGATATTGAGATCATTGGAAGTAAGTACTTGAAAAGAGTGAAACCATTTTCTTTTCGATAGGAGAATTCCTAAAATAATTGATGCAGATGAGCGGACCTGCACACACCACACACACACACACACACACACACACACACACACACACACACACACACACACACAATCAAACACAGACACAACACACACACACATACACACAAACACCCGCACACACACACACACACACACACACACACACACACACACACACACACACACCACACACACACACACACACACATACACACACACACACACACCCGCACACACATACACACAAACACCCGCACACGCACACACACACACACACACACACACACACACACACACACAATCAAACACAGACACAACACACACACACATACACACAAACACCCGCACACACACACACACACACACACACACACACACACACACACACACACACACACACACACACACACACACATACACACACACACACCCGCACACACATACACACAAACACCCGCACACGCACACACACACACACACACACACACACACACACACACACACACACCCGCACACGCACACACACACACAACACACACACTCACAAACACACACACACACACCCGCACACACACACACACA